>NC_133769.1:38097636-38210833 GCF_003597395.2 Chelonoidis abingdonii
GGGGGGGAAGCTGGGGAATGAGATAGGGAGACCCAGGGGTCTGGGTCTTGGGGGTCTTCCCAAAGGAAGTTGGGGAGTCCACAGAGGGGGTCCCCCAAGGAGTATTTGGGGAATCCAGGCTGATAAGAGCCTAATTCTTATCTGGTGGCAGCGAGAAAAAATCCAAGCTGGGAATAAGCTTGGGGAAGGTTCACAACAAACACTCAGTTTTTGTACGCTAAAGTCCAGATCTGAGACAGAAGTTTAGTGACAGAGGGCAATAAAATATGATCTTCTACAACTGGCCCCAGCATTGCTGAAAAGTCATATACTTATTATGATGGACAATAAGTCAGCGATCATTTACATAAACCATCGGGGAGATATGAGTTCAAGGATATACAGAAGGAAACAGCTTCACTCATACAGGAGATAGAGGCCCATCTGCTGTCTATCACAGTTGCATATCAAGGGCACTGGAATACAAATGCCAATGCTCTGAGCAAAAGGAAAAACTGATTAGGCAGAATGGAATCTTCACAACAAAACCTTCCAATTAATCACCAGATTTTTTTATTTTACGTTTTTATTGCATCCAAGGCAATCCAGAAGACTTACCAATACTTAAGAAGAAGAAGAGAGCCAGAAGCCCTAAGCATCGATGCTCCGTCGCTCAAGTGGCCAACAGGCTTATTTTATGCCTTTCCCCCAGTGCCCATCACCTCCATGGTAATACAGAAGATCAGGAACGAAGACATGAAGTAATCTTAGTAGTTCCCCATTTGCTCTGGAGGTCTTGGTTTCATAACTTGGTGAACATGCAGTGAAGTTACCATTGTTCTTGAATCAAGGCTGGATTTGTTGTCTCAAGAACCAGTTCTTTACCAAGCTCCAAACAAGTTAAATCTAGCAGCTTGGCATTTTAAAGGAAGTTTCTAGAACAAAAGGATTACTCTGCTAGTCTCATTGAAACTGTTGGCATCTAGGAGAAAGTTGACAAAGAGGTCCTACTTGAGAATTTGAGTAAATTCAAAGCTTGGTGCAGAGGGATATGTAGTATCATGTAGCCAAAGTGTCTCATGTTCTGGAGTTTTTACTAAATAGTTTCCATTTCAGGTTGCAGGTGAATACCTTGAAAGTTACCTGTTTCTGCACTGTCAGCAATGTTGTGTGTATCCAGAAAGTCTGCCATTTTCCACCATAAGGACATATGTCAGTTCGTTAGAGCAATTCAGCTATTGTATTCTCCTAAGGTGCAAAAGAGCTCCAACTTGGGATTTGAACATTGCACTCCATGTTTTAATGCAGGCACCCTTTGAGCCTACAAAGTCAATTTTATTGCACTACCTGAATATCAAAACAACCTTTTGATTGCTATCAGCAAGAGAGGCGTCAAGAGTTGGGAGCTTAGTTAACTGATCCATCCTGCTGCATCTTCCATAAAGATAAAGGTGGTTTTGTGAATGGATCCCACATTTATTCCAAAAATATGTTCAATTTTTCATTCAGCACAATAGATCTCAATGCTGTCCTTTTGTCCACATCCTTCCTATCCAAGGGAGAAAATATAGCATTTGTTGGACGCAACAAGGCAAGCCTGAAAGATTTATCTGAAAAGAACCGACCTTAAGAGAAACAACAGCCTTACTGGTCTTATTTCATCCCAGGAAAAGAGGTGGTAAGGTATTTAAATCATCAGTCTCATGGTGGATACACTGATGCATTGCTGAGGCGTATAGAACATAACAACTCAATCCTTCAGTGAGCACAAGAGTTCACTCAGTATGAGCAATGGTGCCATCAAGGCCTGGGAAAGGACTGGCTCATTATGAGGAAATCTATAAAGCTGCAACACTGTTGCCCCTGCATACTTTAACAAGAGAGGTACTCAGTCTTCAACCAGTGCAGGCTGTGATGATTCCTTAATCACTTTCTCTAAGTGACATTGTTTTGTTCCCTTCCTAGGAATTTTGTCACTGAAGAGAAAATCCCACAGTGAGGATCTCTGGACCCAGCCCTAAGAGAGAATGGAAGAACTTGTGGTCACTTACCTGAACATTTTCCCTTTTCAGAGGAATAGGTCCACAGATCCAACCTTGCCTGGAAATCCATTAAGGAAGGTCTGTTTAACTTATGGTTAAAGTTCTCTTCTTGTTCATAAAGATTTTTGTTGAGTTTTTTTTTTTTTTTCTTTGCAAGGTGCTGACACAGGGCATGAGATTAGTTTTTCGTTTCACAATCCAGATTGCAGAAGGGCTAGCTTTGGAAGCATCTCAAACTGAGGGGGTCTTGGGAAGGTGGGGGCTAGTCCCTCATCAGCCACCCAATCAGCTTTGTTTCTGCTCCTTATAGATACTGAGAAGCGACAAGTCCACAGATCCTCAATACGCATTATCTCTTTGAAGAAGGGAACATTTTCAAGTAGCAACCCCAAATTCTCCGATTTTAACACTCAGTAGAATTCTGTTAGTAAAATAACTGCAATCAAACAGTGGAAATCCATCAACTTCATGAAAAAAAACTAATGAATAAATGAATTACACCTAGACAAAAATACAGTGACAATTGTGACAGACCCAGAGGAACTCTGCCCGGATGCGTGAACGGACGGAGGAGCAGAAATAGGCCCCACAGTCGCAGGAAATCCCGTCAGCGAACCTCCTTTCCCGGGTTTTGTAGAAGGCCAGTTTGGCCAGGGCCAAGAGGAGGTTGATAAGGAGATCCCACGACTTTGTGGGGCCACGGATGGGGAGTGCATAGATAAAAAGGTGAGGGGAAAAGTGCAACCATAAACTCAATAAGATATTCAAGAGGAGCCGGAACAGGGGCTGCAATCCGACGCACTCTAAACAAATGTGCGCCAGGGTCTCTTTCATGCCACAAAAAGGGCAGGTGTTGGGGACAGAGGTGAACCGCGCCAAGTACATGCCCATGCTCACGGCCCCATGAAGGAGCCGCCAACTGACATCCCCGGCAGGCCTCGGGACCAGGGCAGAGTATAAGCTGGCCCACCGGGGCTTACAGGAATCTGGAAGATGGCAAATATACTGGTCACTGGATGAGTAGTTTTCTGTTCCCTGAGTGACCAGAGCAGGGGCTGCACTAGAGTAATTAGGAACCTGCTAGAACCAATTAAGGCAGACAGACTGGTTAGAACACCTGCAGCCAATCAAGGCAGGCTAATCAGGGCACCTGGGTTTAAAAAGGAGCTCACTCCAGTCAGGTGGGGGAGCTAGAGGAGAGGAAGTGTGTGTGAGGAGCTGGGAGCAAGAGGCGCAAGGAGCTGAGAGTGAGAGGCTGTGCTGCTGGAGGACTAAGGAGTACAAGCGTTATCAGACACCGAGAGGAAAGTCCTGCAGTAAGGATAAAGAAGGTGTTTGGAGGAAGCCATGGGGAAGTAGCCCAGGGAGTTGTAGCTGTTACAGGAGGCACTATAGACAGCTGCAATCCACAGGGCCCTGGGCTGGAACCCGGAGTAGAGGGCGGGCCTGGGTTCCCCCCAAACCTCCCACTCCTGATCAGACACAGGAGAAGTTGACCCAGACTGTGGGGAAGATCACTGCCAAATGAGTGCAGGACCCACCAAGGTAGAGGAGGAACTTTGTCACACAATCTATAAAGAAATGCTATCTGTCTCTTCTTTTTTGAGTAAAGAACTTGATTGATAGTACAAAGTTATTTTGTTCTGTCATTGTTCTGTCATCATTATAATCATCAGCTCACTAGCGCTGGGATTTCTAAAGTGCAGATCATAAAAAATGTTGACTACTGGATTTAGGTCTTTTGGTTTTTCAACACTTTAAAAAAAACTATTAAGTAGTAAGATATTAAGGGGGTTGTGTTGTTTTCACTGAGACACATGGTAGGTGAGGCAATATCTTTTATCTGATCAACTTCTGCTGATGAGAGAGACAAGCTTTCGAGCTTACAGAGTTCTTCTTCAGGTTTGGATACAATACTACATACAACTGTCTCCATTCTCAAGCATGCTTTGTATTTCAGAACTTCTAACAAAAACTTCAGAAATGTATCAGAAAAGGCTTCCACAAACTGAGCTAATTTCAGAAGAGACCATGTTAAAGTTTTCCCTAATATCTAGCCTAACTATAAGGATAGTTAAGCGCTGGAACAGGTTACCTAGGGAAATTGTGAAATCCCCATCATTGGAAGTTTTTAAAAGCAGCTTAGGCACTGATCAAGGATGGTCTAGGTCCTGCCTCAGCGTGGGCAAGAGGGATAGACTAGATGACCTCAAGGTCCCTTCCAGCCCTTTAGTTCTATGATTCCATGTGAGTAATACAATCTACTGCAAACTCTGAGTCTGCATAAAATGGGATCTCACAGAAGAGATGATCTTTTTCACTGAAGGCAAATTAGTAAGCCTCCTCTGCCTTATTCAGTCTCCTTTTTACTACATCACAGGTTTCTTTGCAATAATTCCAGGAGTCTGAAGATTTGTTTGCTTGATATACCACTCATGCCATATTTATTGCATGCAATCCACTGCTATGTCCATTTCAAGCTTCTCCTTAGAGTTTTTCTATTAAACCTTTTGGACATGAATATACACATCATAGAATCAGATAAAACACAGTCAGCAAGGCAAACTGACTGTGAAAACATTGAGATTCTGTTCTCACTGCGATGTGACCTATATCTCGATGTTTCACAGATTACAAAGGGATGTCAGTGTAGAAGTACGACCCTGAATGTGCAGTGGGAGGGAAAAGATGCTATGCCTATATTGATTTAACTGAGACTAAACTGTGGGGACAAGGTGATGGAATAGATGAGTCAATCCATCTTCAGCACCTTGAGGGAACCAGCTCAGCTGAAGGCAGCTTGTATGGTAGATATGCAGAAAAGAATAGTGACCTTAAAAAGCAGCAGCAGCCACTGAAAGGGTAGATGAAAGAGCTGGCAACATGCAGGGCAGAGGAAGGGGGAACCCAGCTTTCACCTCCATCTAGTGCAGCACCCTCCCAAGAAAGGAGTACAGGTACCTTAGCGAGGGAGACAGAGGGGAACACGAGGGTACAGATAGGAAGTACCACAAGAAAGGGAAAAGGCTGAAAGAGAAACAAAAGGTGAGATACCCAAGAGAAAAGTATGGGGAGAGGCTCCAGGAGAAGGAGAGGGAGGAAAAGACAAGGTCAGACTGGGAAAAGACAATGAAATAGAGTTAGGATAAAGAGGACGGGAAAGAGAGAAATGCAGGAAGAACAGTGGGCAAATGGGAGAGAATAAGAGAAATAACGAGAGGAGAAAATATAACATAGGAGAGGGCCAAGGGGTGAAGAACACAGAATGAGGGGAATCAAAATACAATAAAATAAAAGACAGGAGCTGGGGGAACAAGGATGATGTTTCTCAGATAGAGGGTTGGGTGTTGTCCCATTGCTGCCTGGCTGCTTTCATCAGCAAAACCTGGCCCTGAAGGAGACGGCTATATTCAAGCATAAGAGGTTTGTATTGGAGTGGGAGAAGGCCAGGGCTGACCAGGTAATAGGTGAAGGAAAGGAAGGCCTGACTCTAGGAGACTGTCCAAGTGGCTGCCAATTATCCTTTTGTCCTCTAACAGACCCTGAGTTCCACAATAGGGAATAGAGGAATAGACAAATGGCTTAAAGGTATGTCTGGATCTCTCCAGACACGTCATAGGCAACATTTGAGACACTGAGAATTGAAAATTCTCCTCTCCATAGAGGCTTCCCTTACAGCAATGCATTCCATGTATAGGGCACCTGTCTGCCAAAGTGCTTTCACTTTGAAGGAAATCTAAAATGTAATAGTTATCCTACAGGCAATGGAAAGAGTGGACCTGTGCCATACCAATTATACTGTTTCTCAGAGGGATCCATTACAAGCACTTAACCTCCTTCAATTCAGCATCATAAAGGCAGTCTGTGTCAAAAGCTGAAAGCTACTAGCTGAATTCTGAGTTACAGATCTTCACTCTCAAGGATTTGGAAGAGCAGATGTATGACTGATGCCTCCCATAATGATGAGGAAACTTCTTTGAAATGTTAAAATTCACACTGCGTGTTCCATGCTTATCTATTTGTAAATGATTCATAGGCAGCTAATGATGAATGCAATATACAGAGATAAACAGTTATAGTAATATTTACTTTTCAAAACCCCTATCTTTTTTCAGAAAAAAGGAAATGATCATAAAAAAATAATGAAAACTCTTCTATATTTTAGCTTGGATTTAAACTGTTTTTAGTCCCCCCAAGTTGTATTCATTAATAAGAATGACTACCTACAAGTAATTAGGTCTTTATAGCTTTTCATACATCTCTGTCACTATGCTCTCGGCAAAATAATTGGAGAGGGCAGCTATGTGGGACACTAGATAGACCTTGAGGAAGTGGGATTAACTCTTCAAGTTCAAGGGAAGGCGATAAGCCTCCTTCTCAGCCCTTCCAATGCTATTTCTCTAGCCTGCAGGCTCGAAGAGAGGTGGGGCTGGGCCAGCCTCATCCTATGCATAGTATTATAGTGATTGGATATGTGTAGTCACAGATTCCAGGACTCCTTTCCCTCTTCTGTGCTGCTCTATTTCAGTATGGCATGGAGCTATCCTCAGTGGATCAGAGGATGTAGAGGAGAGGCTACCCTGCAATGTCAGCCCCATCAACAGGCCCCACACAGCCCCAAATTGGGGCTTAACAGGCAATCTTTATGTCATGGATGAATTTACTCATTGGGTTGGATTGTGGCATACAGTCTCACATTGCCTTGGGAAGGAACAAGAGCTAAAGAACACAGGAAGAGTTAACTGCAGTGTGTGATGTGGACTGTGCTGAATTGCAAGCTATCACTTCATTATCCTGCTCCTGCTTGCAGGCTAGGATGCTCTGTAGGGAAGCATGCATGGTAGGTCTCAGCCTAGGTGACCAGATGTCCCAATTTTATAGTGACAGTCCCAATTTTTGGATCTTTTTCTTATATAAGCTCCTATTAAGCCCCACCCCCATCATGATTTTTCACATTTGCCGTCTGGTCACCCTAGCTCAGCAATGAGTCTGGGTCAAGTCAGTCTAGAACAAGGTAGGGTGAGTTGAGCCTCTTGTGTGTTATTCTGAATTCTACGTAATAAAGTAGTGTGGCATTGCATTTTGCCAGTAAGAGTATTTTATGGTTTTTTATCTAACTTCTCTGTGATGATGCCATGAACATATCAACTATTGCACCTTCCTTGGCTAGCGTGCCACATCTGTTCCCCTCTGCCCACCAGTCACTACTCCGAGGCTAGTACTTATCCTGTGGAAGAGTGGCTCCTTGTATCCTTTCCTTCCTTCCACATTCCTGAAGTGGAGAGGCTCTAGCTCTCTTAATGTGCATGACCGCAACTCACATGTCCTGCAACAGCTTGACTAACCATAGCATGGGGTGGGGAAGAGGATTAGGCAAGTCCTGTTCCATCTTTCTGGGAAGAGTTTTAAACCAAGTGCAGCCAAGTTACCTGATCCTCAAATCAATGCATTTTGCCTGAGTAAGAAGTGCATGATCAGGCCCAAAAAAGATTGACCTTCAGAACATTAGGATAGGCTGTATTTTTCCAAAAGAAAAATTATGCCTGTGTTCTGTAATTTGAGTTCAGCACTTCTCTCAACAGTGTAACTCTTCACCTTTTTCTTCCCCCTATGAAAATTGTTCTAATAGGATTTAAATAAATCAATGTTTGGCAGAATCATCTTAAAATGGGGCTATGGAAGTGCAAACAAAGGTGGATTTTTTTCACATCCCTGTTGAATTCAAAAGCAACTGAAGACATTCACTCAGATTTTCAACAAAGAAAAAAATGCTTTACATCAGATCAAGCATGGAAAATCTCAGCCCCAAATAATGAATATTCTAGAGTGCTATGAGTGCTTGAAAGCAGCAGGTTATACTTAATAATGAAACACTTTGAAAGCCTTAGGACCTGATCCTGAATGTGTCTTGCAAACACTCCTGAGAACCCTTGACGGTCATTAACTTCAATGGCAGCTGAGCGTAATCAACGTCTTACAGGATTGGGCTGTTAATTATAGCTGAATTCTCAGTGCCTGCTGTAATACAACTACCTCTGTACCCTTATACATGACTTCCTGGTCCACTTATTGGTGGGCTAGCATAAGCAAGCATGGTCCTCAAAATAAAGATGCAAGAAAGATCTTAGTAAACAGAACTATTTGTTATTCCTACCTATAACTGGCAGAGGGTACAGAGAAGAGCTGATCAAAATATTGGGAAAATGAACAATTTCAAAGTTGTTCCCATTTCACAGGGTTCAAGAGGGACCTATTTTCCATATTTTTACCAAAATCAGCATTCAAAATTATTGAAAGATTTAATTTACTGTAAAACCATGTTTACTTACCATCAAGTGGATTTTCAGTGAATAATCAAATTTTGACAATTACTTAAAATTGAAGTTGAAATTTTATTGTAACTAAACCTCATGCCAAAAGCCCTGGGGGAAGCTCAGTGCTCCTCTCTCTCTCCAACCTCATCCACCATCCTACAGCATCAAGCCCTAAAATGTTAAGTTCCTCAGTGCAGGGACCATGCCTTCACTTTATATCTGTTAGCACTACAGAAATAATAATAAATAAGCCCATTAATAAGACTTTATCCTGAAAACACCTTTATTGGTTCAGACGTACTGTAACTTGCTGAGACAGAACTTTCATAAGATCACCAAGATGCATTTACCTTGCAATAGAGCTGGGCAAATAACTAATTTGTCTGCTGGGGAAGGAATTTGACCTGGGGTCTCTCCCCCCACCCCTCCAGGGAAAGCCCTAATCACCAAGCTGTAGAGTCATTCTTATTCCCTATCTGACTGACTAGCCAAGTAGTTTATACAAAGTGGAACCATTTCAACAGGAAAGATGGAGAAAGCCCCCACCCCAAAAAGCCTGGGAATTAGGGCACTAACCTGAGAGAGAGGAGACTTATGTTCTAATCCTTGTTCTAAAGTGGGCATTCAAATATGGGTCTCCCACTCCCTGTGTGAGGGCTCCAACCCCTGGGTTTAAAGTGTAAGGTGAGCACCAACTCTACTATTTCTGCCTTTGAAGAATGAAAAAAAAATCTGACCAAAAATTATTCACCATATTTCTGTCAAATGCACAAATAATTTTGAGTCAACCAAAATCATAAGTTTTGGCAAATAAACTATTTGGCTGAAACATTTCATCCAGTTCTACTTGCCTCAGAGGTCAGTTTTTGCTATTCCCTTCTCTGTTGTCTTATTCCTACATGGTACTTTTTTTCTTTCTACATATCAGTGCAATTTCCTCAGCTAAAATATAAAAGAAGATGAAGTGTAATTCGTTATACAAAAGCAATTAAATAGCATCCTGCTGATATCACAGCACAGATGCAGCTGTAATTGAATGATCGAGTCCTTTCTCTGTATGTAAAATACTGGAGAGAGCAAAGAACTAAGAGATATAAACAATTTAAGACTACCTTCTTTTTTTACTTCCTATTCCAACTCCCAAGTAACACCTGTGTTCAAAGATAATGAAAATAGGATATAATTTGACAAAAATGGGTCATTTTAACCCTCTGCTATGATAGTCTCTGATCACAGTTTCATATTCTAGTAATGGAAACTTTAATGGTCTTAGCAATATGTGAATTATTGAAAGAACCAATTCTTTTTTACAGTTATATTTATTAGGTGAGGTCCATAATCTGACTGGTTTCAAAACTGTCAATCATCCTCTGGGGATTTTAAATATCCAGCCCCCCAAAAATCCACTTTAATCAAGGAACAAAATAAAATATCACAATTATATCTGTTCTCTTCTCTCTCTGCAGAGTGTATTTGCACTTTCATGTAGGTGGATTTGAACTAATAGAGTGAAATTCAAATCAGATCCAGCTCCAGCATAAACATACCCTCTGACAGTAATTATTTTAGCAAGATGCACAAGAAACAATGTGACTTTTTCCTAAAACCTTGCTATCAGGAGTTTATTAACAAACAATATCCCCAGATACTGGACCAGATTCAGTCCCAGTTCTTCAGTCTTCTCTAAACAGAAACCTGATACAGGGCCTACAGTGACGGCAGGTCCACAGAGAAGGGGTTTGCAAAAGGTCTGCACATCTCCCTCTCTGCTTGAGAGCCCAGAGTCAGCTAACACAGCTCCAGTGTGAGTGGCACTGACTTGTGAAAGGATATTACCAGAGTACCTTTGAAATGTGCAGAGTCAGTATACCCTCTGGTCAGCTTCCACTGGTGAGATTTCTAAGGAAAAGTAAAGCTGACTTCTCATTGTTTGCCGAATGACACCTGAGAAAGGGCTTTCGCAAAAGTGATTAAGAGTGCAGGCTGGTGAAGAGGAAAGAGGTCTTGTTCCTATATGTAGGATTTAAGCTCAGGATTGGTTAGGTTAGATATCTAAGCTAGATTTTGAGTGTGTTCTTACTGTTTTTGCCCATTCATATGCAATATGCAATACAGAGAATGCAAAAAATGTGAGCACTGCAAGTGGGACAATGCCCATGAAAGGCATTTTCTGAGAGAGATGCAAACTACTTCAGTCTGCTCAACTTGACAGATAAATTGGCATTAGCTGAAGTGAGATGGGGCCAGATCTTTAGCTGCTATGTCAGTGTAGCTCCATTAACTTCAGTAGTGCTATAATAATTTACAGCAGCTAAGGATTTGGCCCCTAGTGTTTAATATCTGATTACACTGGTGCACTGTTTCTTGTGGTTTTGATCCAGTTCAAGAGTAACATCCATGGCTAAGTAACCACTGAGATGGGGTTTATTACAATATGCAGCTGTACTGTGTAACGAAGCTACCATGGAATAATTTATTTGCTATTGGCTTTTCAAAAGTTGTTGCCAAAAGGCCTTTGTTTTTATTTGGAATTAGCTCTCTTTTAGTCTAGAGCATAAATAAAAAGGATCTGAAACTGAGATATTTATAGCTTTTGCCATTCTATAGATCAAACACGGTTCTGTTGAATTAATAAACTTCTCACATTTTCCAACTTTGCTGGGCAAATACTGTATATATAATAGGAATAAGTCTGTAAACATTTATGATAAATGGTAAAAAAAATAAATTTAAAAAATGTCTCCATGGACTGACAGGTTACATAGAGATTTGGTTTGAAATATCTGAGGTTTAAATCCTAAAATCCAAGTTTATTAAAAAAAATTAGGACAGGCATAATAACTAATAAAGAATAGCTACAGAGCAAACTCACTAGCTTTTTTTCAAATTTAAATGTCTCTGCCATTTCAGAGTATGCACTTCCCCCTCTCTCTCCTCTCCAACATACCCAAAAGCAACACCCTTCATTAAGGAAACTTATCCTCATCACAGATGCATCACCTACACTGGAATGACCTCTGTTCCTACAGAAATGTTGCTCAACTGGGGTACTGCAGGTTTCTAAAACACATTTAAAGTCTGATAAGTGCAATATGTCTAACATGCTTGTGTTTAAAAGCAATAAAGATGAGACTTGGCTTGGCCTGATAGAGTTAAAACTATGCACTTGTGTTTCATATACTCGATTGCAAGTAGAGTAGATTTTTAAATGCACATTTCTGGTGCACTATGCAGCATGTTACATGTATTTGCCATACAAGCCTCCTTAGACACACAGGGTTAGGTAGGAATAACAAATATAGAGGTATGTATGGGTTGGGTAGGACTGAATTATCTAGATCAGGGATCGGCAACCTGTGGCACACGGCTCGCCAGGATAAGCCCCCTGGCGGGCCGGGCTGGTTTGTTTACCTGCCACGTCTGCAGGTTCAGCAGATCACGGCTCCCATTGCTGGGGGCTGCAAAAAGCACCGCGGGCCGAGGCTGGCACTGAAAGGCAGAGGTTAGAGATGCAGAAGTAGCTTAGGATTCCATCTGCCCCCCAGAGCTGCCCGGGGGGAGGCAAGTGGGGCAATTTGCCCCAGGTCCCACATGGGCCCCCACAAGAGTTTTTCAGGGCCCCTGGAGCGGGGTCCTTCACTCGCTCTGGGGGCTCTGGAAAACTCTCGCGGGGCCCAGGCCCCCAGAGCTTCTTCCTCTCCTGGTCTTCGCCGGCAGGGGGGGTCTTCCACTCTGGGACGGAAGGATCCCCCGCCACTGAATTATCGCCGAAGCAGGACCTGCCATCGAAGTGCAGCTGAGTCTTCAGTTTTAATTCGATGGCGGGGGGTCCTTCTGTTCTGGGACCCGCCGCTGAAGTGCCCTGAAGACCTGGCTGCGTTTCAGTGGTAATTCGGCGGCAGGTGCCCCCACGTGTGGGTCTTTGGGGCACTTCGGCTGTGGGTCCCGGAGCGGAAGAACCCCCTGTCGCCGAATTACTGCCGAAGCGGAGGACCCCACCGCTGAAGACCCCAGGTCCCCAGAATCCTCTGGGTGGCCCTGCTGCCCCCACACTCAATTCTTAAATACCTGCCTCAGGCAAAACCCTTCTACTCAGTCTCTGCTTGTGGGATCATGATTTAGATGATTAAGCTTTCATTGAATTAAAAATGAACCCTTTGAATCGTGGAGATGAGATGTTCACATATACATCCTCAATTGCCATCAACTCAACATAGTGTGTTGTACTGTGACTCAAGGAAAAAAGCACTTGGTAAGATTGGCCTGGATTTTTCAAACCACCATTTTGCCTTTTTCCTAGCCCACACACATCTTAGTATTCCCCAACTGGCAAAGCAATCATTTATCCCTGCTCCTCTCACTTACACTTAGGTATCAAATACCAACACAACAGACTTGATCCTACAGGAATGCACATCCAGCAAGGTGAGAACACAGTCAAACCTATTCCTGCCTTAAACGGAAAAAAACTACTGTGCAGCCATCTGTTTACCTGGTAACAGAACTGAGGTCAAAGAAAAGACCCTGTAACTAAGTGCTTCACTATTATGATGCAGATATCACCTAAATCTGCATCTCCTCAAACATATCCATCCTCTGTCCATATCCTACCACTTTCTTGCATTCTTATGAAAAAGGTAATGGGTGAAATAAGGCCTTGGGATTCACTTCTTTGCAGTGAAGACTATGCCTAGTGTTTCAAGTCTATTGCACACGTGTAGCTTCCGCTATCACTTTTGCTGGAAAGTAACAACCTTGCATTCCCTACTGTACACAACACAAGGGCTTGTGCGGTCTAGGTCAAAGTGCTAAAACCTTTTGGTTTCCTCAACTAGAAGTTGGCACAAAAGTCTGAAGCTTTAAAAAACACTCAATCTGTGGAACAAATTCTGTCTTCATTTATGATGGTGTTAATCTGGAGTAAGCTTTCTTTTTTTTCAAAACTTGTGGAAGTTTCTTTTCTAGTAAGGCAGAGAAAGTGAAACAGCTGTATCAGGTACCTGTCTCCCTCACGGGAAGGCAGGTACGGGGAAAGGCAAAGCCAAGCTGTTGGTATTTTGCATCTAATTGTCCTGAGGGAGAGAACGCTTATCTCTTGGGAGCAGAGAAACCGGTTTCTTGAACTCGCAGGCTAGACCAAGAACAAGCCTGGAAGAGCGGGAAGGGTCTCCCTGCTTTAGCATCCAAGGATTTGAATGCTGGTGTCCCACAAGGGAGGTTGGGGACACCAGAGAAGGAAAGGGGTCAGGCCCTATATTCCTGAGCCTGGTGAGCCTATCAGATTAAGCTGGAGATTAAGTTTAGAGGATTCATGCGAGTACCTTATATTTGACTCTAAGTTCAAATTAAGAATATTATTGACATGTGTTTTGAAAAAAAGAAAGCGGTATATAGAAAAGGACAATACAGACTTAATAACTTGCATAACATAACAGGCTTCTACTTAAGAACTGAATACCCAGTCTGATTTAAAAAATAGCCAATTTAAATAGACCAGCAATCACACACAGTAAGTAAAGCAAGCATATCATAGCCGATTTACTTTGTTCCGGTTTTGTACTCACTGCCCTAGTAGAATGAGAGAGAAGATTGGAATCGCAAGGTAGTTTGTCCCTCACAGCCGAGGAACAACAAAGACCAGCAATCCACATCTGTAAATACAACCAAAGCTCTCACAGCGATTGCTTTGGGTTCCTTTGTCACTCACAGAACTTTGGGTATAATATTTGGGATAAGAGGATTAGGAGGAAACCTTGTTTACTCACAGCCAAGAAAACAAAAGAGACCGAGTATACAAATTCCCGCCCTGACCTTTAAACAATCCAGTTCTCTGATTGGTCCTCTGGTCAGGTGTTTGGTTACCCTTTCCAGGTAAAAGAAACTTAACCCTTACCTTACCTATCTACTTATGACAAACCCCATTGAGGACAATGGAGTTATTTCAGATTTACATCAGTATGACAACATAATTTGGTCTGGTTCACCCAATATAAAGTGTTACATAGGGCTCCTGGGATTTGGAGAGGTTTTGAAGACAAGGAAGGAGTTTGGCGGTCAGGCAACTTGTACAAATCAAATTTCAGCCAGATGTAATTAGAAAAAATAATGTACAATCTCATGAAAATCATAGTTTATAATAGAAACTGACAAGACCCTTCACTGTGTGACATTGCTGGGTGCTATACTAATACTTTTAGACCAAAAGGCTTAATATCGGTATCTTTCTAGAAAGTGTATAACAGGCTGGTGGAAAATCAGGAGTGGGTGATATCTGCAAGCAGAAGGATTAGCAATGGTTCTCCTGTGAGAAAACATTGAGGGTTAACAACAGAACTCAGATTACTTGTCTACAAAACATATCTAGGGAAAGAAAAATTAATTAATAAATTAGAAATGGATACCACTCATTCTTTTTCACTCCCTTGTAAGGATTATCTATAAAAATATATTTCCAAGAGGATAGAATAAGGTAAAAAATACCTTTAAAACTCATGTGTAATAGGGAATCCCCTGAAACCTAACTGAACTGCTCCCCTTTGAATCCTCACTTCCTCCCCAGAGACCTGCAGCAGCACCACACACAACAGACAGATGAATGCACACACCTTTAGACTCCTCTGAGACTGGGCACTCACTTTACATCTCATACCTGCTGATACTGTATGATACTCTGTCTGAATGAACACTTGCTGCTGAAGTCATTATTCAGGCAAATTTCCCATTAGCTTTAGTGGAAATTTTGCCGAAGTGAGGAATCCAGGATCAAAGTCACTGGCAGTTAAGAGTCCTTGACATTCAGAGGGTTAGACCCTAAGATTGTAAACTACCTATGGCAAATCTTTGATTCTATTTGTACAGCATAATGTACACCTGTGGTGTTAATAAATAATAATCTGCAGTATAATATTTGTGTTTGTTGAAGAAGTCTCCTATTATTGGGAAATGTTTTCTATACGAATTTAGTCTCACATTATTTTTCAGCTGTATAACAATGAAACTCAGATATTTTTGTTAATTAGGTCACTATTGGAAAATAAAACCAACTGACCTTAATGTTTTCGTTGTCTTTCCTCCTTTGTTATCTCTTTCCCAAAGTTCTTTCTCTCTGGTATGCAGCACCTCTGAAAATCAGGTCACTTATTCTGGGGGACTAAATTATAGAGTTAGATAGCTACGTACAGCTATCCTATTTTGAAAAGTACTGCCTAAGTTATTTGCCTGAGGACATACAGAATCAGTGGCAGCTTCATGAATAGAAACAATGCCTCCTGACTGTCTGCCCAGTGCAGTATGGTTTACGGGCCACGAAAACATTTGGTGAAATTGCACAGTTCGTTTTGTGGGTATAATAAAATCAAAAGTACACCTGTATGTAATTATCGCCTACAAACTACTTCCACAAAGAGATATTTCTTTAGAATTATGGCACAAAATTGTTTGTTTTATGACTTGCATAGGAAGGATGTGTTAAATTATAGGCAGTTATACCAAACAGTAACAAATTTGTATTGCACAGTCACTTAAAATAGGATATACATTTACAGTCTCTGACTCTGCGCTTCTATATAGTATTTTAAATATCACAAACTGCTATCAATAATAGCATTAAAATGCTAACTATAACTTTACAAATGTATTTTTCAGATACATGATTTGTACATTATCAGAAATTCTCCCTCTTTTTGAGCATCCAAGATGATTGCTCAAGGAATGTTAGGTGAAGTTTTCTTATAAAGAAATAATTCATATTTTGTGACTACAACTACCGACTGTAATATTCAATACTATAGGAGAGCTAATGCTTATGGTTACGTCCAGTAACTTGATACAGATCCAAACAGCCCCAGATTTTTAGAGTATTTGAAATGTGAATCCAGGTACAAATTTTATAGCTTGGACCCATCTCTAATACTTATGCAGGATACATTTTAATAGTCCATCTCCATAGCTCTAACAGCTGTCCCTCATAAGTAAGGCTACGTTTTAGTCATAGGTATTTTTAGTAAAAATCATGTACGGTCATGGGCAGCAAACAAAAATTCATGTCCCATGACCTGTCCATGGCTTTTACTATATACCCCTAACTAAAACTTGGGCAAGGGGCCGCAGGTGCTCTGGGGGAGGCGGTTTAGGGGTGCCGCGGATGCTGGGGAAGGTGGCCCGGGACCTCACTGGTGCTGGGGGTGGGGTCAGGCAGTGGCATGCGGCCTGGGACCCCCGCTGGTGCTGGGAGCGGGGAGGTTGATAGGGCTCGCAGAGGCTCCCTACCTGGCTCTGTATGTCGCTGCAGCTCCTAGGCACGGAGAGGCCAGAGAGATCCATGCACTGCTGCTTCCACAAGCACCGACTGCGCAGTTCCCATTGGCCAGGTACCACAGTCAATGGGAGCTGCAGGGGCAGGGCCTGCGGGCACGGGCAATATGCAGATCCCCGGACCTCCCACCTAAGAACTGCAGGGCCATGCCAGTGGGAGCCGGGGAGACCCCCACCCTGAGACAAGCAACCTCCCACATCCCCCAATCTCTTGCCCCTAGCCCTCAACCTCCTCCCATATACCCAAACTGCTGCCGCTGGCCACTGCAGAAGTCACAGAGATCACGGAAAGTCATGGAATCCATGACTTCTGTGACCTCCTTGAAAGACTCACAGCCTTATGAGTAAGTGCTCATTAGATGAATCTGCCAACATATATGAGATGTATATGTACAATTTAAGGATACATGATTCTGGGTTCTCTCTGTTTGGTTCTCCCTTACCATACCCGACTTTAACCTGAAAGTCATTCCCGGTTGATTCCTTTTTGCTTTATTTTTACACTGAAGGTCAGCATTTACTACTTTTCCATCTTCTCCCATACCTGCCGTATATGCATTGACCATTGCTGAGCCTTACTTCTAGTAGTGATGATGGGATACGTGCACTAGTTTCACTGGGATGACTATTCAGGCTGTCCTCTGCGCTATCCTGCAAGGTGAGCTGAAAGAAAGAAGTAGACCATGAGATTCTGCATGCTATATCTACTGTGAAAGACAGTGAAGAAAGGCCCAGTGATATTAATTATTTGTATTATGCATGTAGGGTGGAATTTGGGCACCACTGAATCAACATGAGTTTTGCTATTGACCTCAGTGGAGCCAGGATTTCATCCACAATATACAATGAGACAGGAAATGAGCATTAAAATAAAGTTATGACAAGCACCATAGTTACTTATTGTTTTTACCCTAGTCCTGAAAACATTTGCATTAGTGCTTAATTTTCTGCACTTGAGTAGCTCTATTGAAACCACTACTCACGTTCACACAATTAAGTATGTGTGTAAGAGTTTACAGAATTAATGTCCAGGTACATTAGCCACTTTTCAAATTTAAAGTGAAAGCTCCAGTAATTGTTGCTGTTCTTCAAAATAGTAAGACAGCCTAATCAACTCTATAAATTTATCATTTAAAAAATAATTTTGCAAAATAATGCCTTATTTCATTAGAGCATAAAAAACATCATATCAAATGTCAAATACTGGTGGCTTGCTTTTCTGTAACTAAAATATGCCAATTGAAAATGTTGTGCAAAAACTGTCATCTGGTCTGAGCACAGGCATGCCAAATTTAAGCCCAATGAGAATTAAAATGAGATTTAATAATAGAAATACTATCAGATCTTTAAATATACCAGAGCTTCCAGGCACAGTTATACTACTAGCAACAGTTGTTTGCAGATGTTCTTATCATTTTAATCATCTAGTTAACAGAATTAGCAATGATCCACAGTTGTCTTTAGCATTCTGTTCACAAACTGTTATGTTTTGAAAAGATGAGGACATTCATGACATTTTAATAGAAAAACATTAGATCTTTTTTAAAAAATTGTCACTCACAGTATTTAATGTGAAGTGCTGATTAAACTGTATTAAAATTTTTATTTTAAGAACATTTTCCTTCTATTTTACAGCGATTTTTATCCCAAAGAAAAATTAGAATATTTACTCATCACTGTGATTACCAGATATGCTTTCATAGTAATGCACTTATTATCTATTTCCAAGTTCTCTCTTATATGCATTATAGTTGTTACATGTAGTGTTATCAGCCTATAAAGATGTGACTGAGAATTGAAAAGGTCCCCAATAGATTCAGATAATACTGTGAAACCGTATTCTAAATGAAACCCAAATAATCTTTTAGGCACCTATAAATGTTATCATCAATCATGTTTATTACAGTACTTCCTAAAGACCAACCAAGAATGGGGTCTCATTGTGCCATGTACTGTATATGCACAGAATAGCAAACAGACTCTGCCCCTAAGAGCTTACAAACAAATAGACTGGTTTGGGGAAGTGCCAAGAACCTGCAACTGCCATAAATCTGAATGGCAGTTGAATGTCCAACACCTCTTAAAGTTAACCTGCTTCTTCAGCTGTCCAACTTCAGGTGCCAACCTTTGAACATGTTGGCCATTGGCTAGCCGGTCAATACGTAGAGCTAAAATTAAAGTAACACATAAATGTGCTCTTACTAATTTCTTGTCCACGTTTTAGACAAATCCTCACTTTAGTATCACAATTGCAAGACTACTGCACCCTTAATTCTGATTGCAGGATCCTCAGCACATCACAGATTGTGTGCTTAGGTCCCACTTCATTAAGATATTTAAATGTGCATAATTTTAAGTATGTGTGTAGTCCCACTGACTTCAATGGGAATACTCATGCTGATAATTACATATGTACTTAAATGCCTTGCAGAACTGAAGCCCTAATCTCTCAGAAGAGTCTCAAATTCTTTAAGTACTAAACTTTTGAAAAATGACCTCTCTTTCTAAACTGTTTACATCATTACACACTTGATCTATTGTAGGATTTACAAAGGACCCATGTGGGCACTGAACTAGATTGGTGTGCATTTGGCAAACCACATCAATGAGATGAGAAATTCTTTGCAACACTTCTGTGATCTGACATAACTAACCAGCTGAGGGACAACAAAGTGTTTGAATGCAAGAAGTAATCAAATTAAGTTGACCAAATTAGCTTGTTTGGCCAATTATCAAAACTACAACTATGTACAGCGCTTTAGTATAAAATAGCTTTTCTTTTTTTAAACTACACCAACTCAGGCAGCCTAAAAAATCACCACTCCAGAAGGCAGAGATATGTACTGCATGTTTTTCATTAAAGTATCTACATAGATATATGTAGAGCTAGAGAGATTTGGGATTTTTAATAGCAGATCTGCAGCATACAGCTACAAGCTCTGCATCAGCAGTAGTTCCAAGAAGCCTCCTCAGGCAGGCAGGCAAAACCCCTGAGGGAATGTCAGAACAGCAACTCCTACCTATTTCCAAAGGGGGCTAAATGTGCTCCCGACTGCACTGATTTTGGCTTACGGATAGAGCAGCGTGGTGGGGCCATAGCCTTGTTCCCTTTAAGGAGTCTAATGCCTCACACTAAGGCTATGTCAATAGTAGCATGGGTAGTGGCATGCGCTAGCTGTGCTGAGTATAGGCCTGTCTGAACACCATGTGTTCAAGGTGGCGCGCCTGTGTCGATGCTCACTGCTGCCTGTGCAACCATGGTTACACTCCTATTTTTAGTGCGCTGGCTCAATGAGAGTTAATATGGATATGTCTACATGAACTGGAAATCACACTCCTAGTGTTGCTGTATACCAGGGATGGCCAAACTTACCAAGCCACATACAACAGTCTTCAGAATTTCAAGAGCCAGGACACCCCTGCCAAGGCTCGGGGCTTCTGCCCAGTAGGAAAGGGGATCTCAGGGCTTGAGATGATATATGGAGCAGGGGGAGTGTGGGGTCATTTCCTGCCACCCCCCACCACCCTGAGTTTTGCTGGCCCTGCTCAGTCACATGGTGCATGGCAGCTGCTGGAGCAGGTAAGCTGGGAACTGAAGCCATGGGGAGAGGCAGCAGAAAAAGCAGCAGCTCTCCCTGCAGTTCCCAGGTCTTTGCTGCTATCTCCTCACAAGAAGCTAACACCTGGGAGCTACAGAGAGAGGCCACTGAGGGTTACAGTGGGTGTGCGCTGGAGGCATGTACCTTTAAATTGTACTCCTCACACTTATCAGTTACCAGTCATCTCTGACAGAAGCCCCTAGCCCCATCACCCTGTCACAGGGCAGAAACCTCAAGCCTCCCTCCACCCCAGTCTGGTAGGTGAAGAATGGGGGCAGGAGGGGGCTGTGCAAGCCACATTTTAACTCTAAAAGAGTTGTGTGCAGCTTATGAGCCACAGTTTGGGCACGCCTGCTATATACCCTCCCCTGCCTTCTTTCATTTTGGGTATGCAAAGAGTAGGATTATGGTGGCTACTCTTTGCAGACATATTCAGGAAGGAGAAAGACTCCTTCTACCCTGAAGCAGCTTACCCCTCCCCCCAGCCTCAAGTACGGTCACTGCCTCACTTTCTCTCTTCTTGGAAGTGTAGGTTATCCCTAAGATTAAATGGTGGGGAACAAAACCCTCCTTCCCTTCTAGAGTGAATGAAAGGCCACCAGCTTTCTTCCCAGATCCATGCACCATTCTTCACTTACTTCAGGAGAGTGGGGTGGGGAGGGGGATCTATTGCCTCTTGCCCTCAGGTTCTTGACTCCACCCGAGCCTCACAAAAAAAGGGAATTCAGACATTCCCTTCCTGGGTTTCTCTCCGCCAGCCACGAGGCTTTCCTCATAAATGCTCCACTGTGCTCTGCCCCATCACAGCATTTCCAGCCCCAAGCAGTCAGAAGTCATGAGATTAGCTTAAAAGTCATGAGATTTTTTTTAAAATAATAAGTTTGAGTTTTACTTACTTGTCTTCTACTTTCTGAGCCTTTAGGATAGAGACCTTCAAGCTTTTCTCTTTGGGGGTGAGATTCTCTTGTTTATCACTGGGTCCAGGATCTGGGACTTAGATGGAAAAAAGACAAATATAATGAGACTCACAATAAAATCTCAAGATCTGGCAACAAAAGAGAAAGGCCCACAAGCAGTCCCTAATCACTATCTATCTGTCAGCTTGTAAGGAAAAGTGAGCTTTTTTATATCCATGCCCCCATTTCCCAGCACTCCTTGCTGTCCCAGATTTCATTCTGGGCTGAAATCAGTAACAGACCTGGGCCTGATTTTAAAGGGCCAGCATACCTACTTACATATTCCCTTTGCCCACCATGGCCAAAAAAAATTATTTGCATAGTATATTTAATTAATTGATTTAATCTCTTCATTTGTTATTACAGTATCTCCTCAGGATCCCAGCTGAGATCAGAGCCCCATTGTGCTAGATGTTGCACACATGCAGAGTGAAAGTCAATCCTTGCTCAGAAGAGTTTACAATTTCAAGACACAAGACAGACAAAAGGGGGAGTAAAGACAGTATTATTAACCTCATTTTAAAGCTGGAAACTGAGGCAGAAGGGGCTATATCCACAAAGGGACTTAGGTGCCTAAAACGCCAGTTTTGGGCACCTTAATCCAAGTTGTAGGCACCACTGAAATCAACAAAACACCCAGTCAGATACTGCCTAACACTGTAGGCACCTAAACTCATTTGGTGCCAAGATTTTCACTTGGAAGTTCGCTAGGTACCTGTGTTTCTGCTTCTGGGCATATGCACTGCTGCCTCCCTGTGTTTACCCAGATCTCTATCTCCTGCCTAAGCCCCAGTGCAATACACAAGAGGGGGAAGAGAATCATTCCTCCACCTAGCTTGTCTGGGGGGCTTGATCCAGTAGGAGTGCTCAGAACATGGCAATCACAAAAAGTGGCAGGACAGGGGAAGATGGAGTACCTCCCTTATAAAAATTAGCCCAGTAGCTAAGTTATTCATCTAGGAGATAGGAAACCATAGCTCAAGTCCCCCTTCTGCCTGACAAAGAGAAGGGATTTGAACAGATATCTCCCATCTCTGCAGTGATTACTCTAGCCTTTGGACTCTGGGATACTATGATGTGGGTCTCTTTCAATCTCTACTGAAGCTGTTCCACTTTAATTAAATAATTGAGAGAATCACTCTATACTCCAGTGGCTAGGGCACTCACTTGGGAAGTGGGAGATTCCATCTTCTCATCAGGTTAAGTGGGAGGTTTCCCACACTCCAGGTGAATACCCTAACCCCTGGAGTAAAGATTATAAAGAGCTCCTTCTCCAATTGTTTTGCATGGACTTAGGCATCAACTTAACTCCTTTTTACAAGAAAGAGCTTAAATTCCTGAGCCACCTGATTCAGGAGAGGGTTCCTGCCTATGGATCACAGGCAGAGATCAGCCCCTGCCTGCACCCTAGACTTATTTCTGGGAGATGGGTTGCACTTTGGACGTACCTCTCATTGGTATCTCTCATTGGTTAGTTTAAGCAGCTCCCCACCTAGCATAGTAGGTTTTGTAGATCCCATTCTTAAGCACCATTCATTATATAGAGAGTCTAGGCACCTTACTCATGCTTCGTGAACCTCAGTGTTGTTCCAGTGATTTTTTTAGGCACCTAAAGGTTAAGCATTGCAACACCTAAGTCCTCTTTTGGATCCAGGCCAGAGAGATTGCCAGTAAGTGCCTTGCCCAAAGCCACACAAGAAGTTTGTGGCAGAGCCAGGAATTGACTCCACATCTCTCTGGGTTCTGTGCAGTGCTTGAACCACAAGCCCATTCTTCTTTTGTGATACAAGCAATATTTAATGTTTTTTGAAAATTTATTTTGGTATCCTCCACTCAACTATATATTTATTCTATTTTATTGGACTAAATGAAGCAGAAACTAGTTTGCAGAAACTTTTTCATTGATATTACTAACCAATGCACTCATACACAGCATTTCCATTTATACCAAAAGCCCATGCAGTAGAGATTAGAGATAATGAAACATACTCTCACTGCTGGGGGTGTGCCTCTTGGGGAGCGAGATGTAATTAGGTAGGGAATTGTTCAATAATCAGGGTTTGAAGCTGAAAATTGGAATAGCCTGAGGCTTAGTACCAGTGAGATATCAGACTTGACCTAGTTCTTTTTAAAGATCATACTTTAGGAAGAGATGACATATTCTTCCTGTTTAGATATTTCACAGTGAAACAATCAATCATTTCACATGAAGCAGTCAGGAAGACCAGACCTAAGACATATAATATCATAATAACCTAGTTAAGGTAGTTATATTTAAATTCCATTTTAAATTATAACTTTATTTTACTTTAAAATGCAAACAAAACAAAGTCTCATTTTTCATCATTACCCAAAAACTAAATAAAAGATCAGTGTATAAATCTTGAGGTACCCTGTGCCTTTTAGCTTCCACTAGCGTCTATGGGAGTTGTAGGTGCTCTGTGCCTTTCATGTGGTGATTGGCAGCTCAAAAGATCATGTCCTAATATTGTTACTAAAATGGGGATTGTTTTTCCTTAGTAAATGAAATACAGTGTATCTGAAGTAAGAGCTTCTACAGAGAAGGAGAGCAGGGAACTGAATCTGGGTCTCACACATCCTAGGTAAATGCTCTAACCACTGGGATAAATGTTACAAGGAAGGTGGAACCACCTCATCTGCTGTTGTTGCTTGCAAGAGGAGCAGGCTCAGGACACCCTCTACCATCAGAATTTCTCATTTGTGAGTTTACTCAGCTCCCCACCTAGTGTGCTGGCCTTTGTGGAACACATTCTTAGGTTCCTGTTTCTCCCTTTGTGCTGTACAGGGATCCTAGGTGCCTAACTCATGTTTTCTGTATCCCGTTGTTGTTCCAATGATTAAGTTCACAAAAATTAGGCATTACATTACATCACCTAAGTCCCTGTGTTGATCCAGGCCTATGTGTCTTGACCAAGGTAGCCAGGAAATTGCATCAGAGAAGAAAGTGTATTCAGGTCTTCTGAATCCTAGTCCAGTGCTTAAATACAAGATCACTGGATCTTAGTTATCTGAATCAGATCACCCATCCTGCTTTGAGAATGTATGGATTCAAAGTCCGCAGCTCGCCTGAAAAGCCATAGTATGAGAAATCAAAACTCCACAGGCAAATGCCTCCAAATCTTCTCATGTGAATTTTAAAGAAATGTTTCACCATAAAAGCACATCATTCTAATTAAGGCTACATTTTAGCAAGATATTTAAGTACATGCCCAATTTTAAAATGTTTGTAATTCCATTGAAGTCAATGGCATGTGCTTAAGTAGCTTACTGAACTGGGGCCTATACCTAAATGGGAAAAGACAGACAGACAAGAAGACCAAAAAAAACCCAAAACCCACACACATACACATAGAGCAAAGTTTCACATGGTTCCAGACACTGCAACTAAAGGTGGGCATTGAGCTCTGTTATAGGGCCTTTATACCATACCTGATCCATGGGGTTAGTTCTTTATCCTCAGTGTGTTGCAGCTATAGATTGTAGAAAGAGAAACTAAAACCTTCACAGAACAATCAAAATGCATTTATGTTTATGCTATAATGATACTGGGTTGCTTAATTTCTTTTTACCTAATTAAGTTTAAATACCTTCATAAAAGATAAGTATTTTGTTGCTACCATAATGTTATTCAACTTGAAGCACTGCCACAATTGCCTGCAAAATGCAACTATTTGTCTTTGCAGTCAAATCACTGGCTAGGTCATTTAATTATTCAGAAGACATTTTGTTTCACCAGCCGTGGTGTAGAAAAAGATTTCCCAGGGCCTTGGCTTATAGTTCTTGAAAATATAAAACATGCTTGGAACTTTGAGTCAAATATAATCAACAGTTTATAAAAAAGTATCATTGTTTAGCAATGAATATAGCAATGAAAAAGATAAAATAATGTGTGTCCTGTGCCCAGTGTTAGTGAATTAGCAGATCAGACAGCAGTGATATCTGAATCCTCTTTAATCTTACAGAAAAGCACAGCTTGATAGGGAAGGATTACATGCCATGAACTTATTATCAGCCATTTACTTCTGACTTATCATAAAATGTCTCTCTCTTTTGTACAGTAAGAGTTGAACCAACCCATAACTAAATGTGGAAGGAGGGTATCAGAAAAGTCTCTTTACCATGAGGCCCCGGACAACAAAAATGAAACTTCAATTAAATGGTCTAGTTTAAAATAATTGTGGCATAGTTATCTTTAACCATGGTACACTCTAAGATGTCTATCAGACACACACAAAATCCTTTTACAGCACTTGTTGGGATCCATATTAGCAATGGAAGAGATCAATTCTATCCAGTAATTTCTGTGATAAAGTGTAAGGCCACACTAGAACCATCTCTATAGAACAACATGAACCTTTAAGGAAGGGGCTGAAAGAATCATGTGTGATTTTCTTCCCTAGTCTAAAAATACCCTGTAACGGTGTTGGGACTCACCACTACAGCACCTCTCCCTGGTTGCTCTGGGAATTAGCTCAGTCCAGTGGAGCACCCCCTCCTGGTGGCGTCCTGTCTGTCATCTCACCCTCAGTTGGCATGTGGACCCGTGTTGCTCCCAACCTGCGGCATCCTCTTCGAGCCACTGCCTGCCAGGAGTGCCCCTTAGTCCATCCTCACCCCCTTCCAGGGGAAGAGGGGACAATCAGCTGTCTCTCTGCACCCCAGCCAATGTGGGCAACTGCACCCCCAAAGTCACACCTCTCTTGGCAGGGGGTTGGTGCAGCCCTAGACAGCCACTCCCATCAGCCGGGTGTAAGGCAAGGGGGAAGAGGGGAGACCCAGGTGCCCCCACTACTCTGGGTCCCAACCCAGGAACCCTCTAATGGCAGCCATCCTGTCCTCCTCTCCCTCTGCCTGTCCATGTCCATGGGCCGCTTCCCCTTCGGCCCTTCGCACCGGCTAGGCACTTCTCCTCAGGCCCTGCAGCCTGGCAGACACCGGGCTGGAATTCCCTTCTACTCCCCCAGGCCTGCCCAGCACTGCACTGGCCCAGGTGCTAGTCTCCCAACTCTGGAGACAGACCTTCCCCTATCAAAAGCTTGGGACAGACTGACTCTCCTGTCCCTGAGCAGCCTTTATATAGGGCCTAGCCCTCACTGGCTGGCTCTAATATTGGCCCTGATTGGCTCCCAATAAGCCCTTTCCTGATTGGCTGCTAGCCTGTGCAGCCTCTCTGGCCTATTCTAGTCTCCCGCCCTCAGGGAGTAGGGCAGCTGCCCCACTACATACCTCTTCCTAGTTCACTGAGAAATATGTCATTGTGACACCTGGCATCCCAATATTCACCATTGTCATGTAATTGGGATATGTTTTGTACAAAGTAAGCCTTGTGAGGTATCATTCTAAAAGTCGTGATATGCTAGACATTAATATCTCATTGGATTGTATGTGCTATCATCGTATGTGAAGTTATGAAGTATGGCTATGTATGTGTTACTGAAACATGTTGTGATGTTGAAAACACCCACAAGCAGCCCTTCAGGTACAACAGCAAAAAGGCCAAACAATTTTAATAGTTTATTGAGGAAATGCACACAAGCACAAGGACTGCCCGAGGAACTCATAGACTTTAAGGTCAGAAGGCACCGTTGTGATCGTCTAGTCTGACCTCCTGCACAACGCAGGCCACAATCTCACCCACCCACTCCTGTAATAAATCCCTAACCGATGTCTGAGCTATTGAAGTCCTCAAATCATAGTTGAAAGACTTTAAGGTGCAGAGAATCCTCCAGCAAATGAACCATGCCCCATGCTGCAGAGGAAGGCGAAAAACCCCCAAGGCCTCTGCCAATCTGCCCTAGAGGAAAATTCCTTCCCGACCCCAAATATGGAGATCTGCTAAACCCTGAGCATGTGGGCAAGACTCACCAGGAAAGAATTTTCTGTAGTAACTCAGTTCCTATCCCATCTAACATCCCATCACAAGCCATTGGGCATATTTACTGCTAATAGCCAAAGGTCAATTAATTGCCAAAATTAGGCTATCCCATCATACCATCCCCTCCATAAACTTATAAAGCTTAGTCTTGAAGTCAGATATGTCTTTTGCCCCCACTATTCCCCTTGGAAGGCTGTTCCAGAACTTCACTCCTCTGATGGTTAGAAACCTTCATCTAATTTCAAGTCTAAACTTCCTGATGGACAGTTTACATCCATTTGTTCTTGTGTCCACATTGGTACTGATCTTAAATAATTCCTCTCCCTCCCTGATATTTATCCCTCTATATTTATAGAGAGCAACCATATCTCCCCTCAGCCTTCTTTTGGTTAGGCTAAACAAGCCAAGCTCTTTCAGTCTCCTTTCATAAAACAGATTTTCCATTCCTTGGATCATCCTAGTAGCCCTTCTCTGTACTTGTACCCATTTGAATTCATCTTTCTTAAACATGGGAGACCAGAACTACACACAGTATTCCAGATGAGGTCTCACCAGTGCCTTGTATAACGCTACTAACACCTCCTTATCTCTACTGGAAATACGTCTCCTGATGCATCCCAAGAGCGCATTAGCTTTTTTCACAGCCATATCACATTGGCAGCTCATAGTCAGCCTGTGATCAACCAATACTCCGAGTCCTTCTCCTCCTCTGTTACTTCCAACTGATGAGTCCCCAACTTATAAACAAAATTCTTGTTATTAATCCCTGTGTACAATAGAAACCTCTCAGAGATAGCACTACACAATGGGAACTCTTTGACCCAAGTCACAGCAAAAAAGCTTTCCAGCAAGTGGGAAGAAGATATAAAAGGGGAACAATGTCACTCTCCCTATAACAACACACCTGGAAACACCTAAGGGACAAGGACTGAATTGTGAGAAGTGATGGTCCCAGGCTAGATGAATTTTTAGCCTTATGAAAACCTGGGAAAGCCAAGGCAGCTTGTGCCTTAAGACTCTGCCAGTCTGTTTATCACTCACGGTGAGAATTTGCTAATTCATATCCTGCCTATTTAGTATGTTAAACTCAGTTTGTGGTTTTGTTTATTTACTGAGGTAATCTGCTTTGATCTGTTTGTCAGCACTTATAATCACTTAAAATCTATCTTTTGTAGTTAATAAATTTGTTTTTGTTTTGTCTCAGACCAGTGTGTACAAATTATAACTTGGGGCAGAAAGCTGTTGCATCTCTCTCTCCACATTGAGGGAGGAACACAAGACAGTATAATTTTGGGTTTACCCTCCAGAAGGGAGTGCGTGTCTTAGCAACTGGGAAGTGCCTTAGCTGAGCCTTTCCAGGCAGAGCTGATCTCAGTATCTGTGTGAAGCTGTGGCTGGGTGCGTCCCTATCTGGCTGTATGCTGGTGAAGCGGGCTTGGAGAGCTTGGCAACTTATCACAGCAGCACAGTGTGAAAGGGAGCCCAGGCTGGTGGGTCAGAGGGCTCAGTGGTACCCCAGCTCCAGGTGGTACCCCAGGGGGAACCTGTCACAGTTATCATTTCACATTTGCAAATAATTTGTATGGTAAGTATTGTGACCTGCTACTTGTAAGCCCTGCGCCTTTTAAAAAAAAAAAAGTTTTGGTCTTCTCTTACAATAGCTACAATGAAATGTTCTGTTGTTCCCATTGTTCTGCTGCATGAAATGAATGTAAAGAGGCCCATCCCTGACAAGTGTTTGTCTAACGTGTTCTTAAAAACCTCAAGTGATAAGGATTTCACATCTCCCTAGACTCTAATTCAGCAAGGTTCATAAGCATGTTTGCCTAGCTTTAAAGATAACTTGTTGAATCAGGGCCTTAGTGCAATATGATAGATGTAATTTTCTAATTTGGGTACCAAGTATTCCCCCTTGATTTTTAATGCTTGTAAATGTAATATAAAGGTGATACTGTGCCACTAGCATTTAAACAGACCTCCTTATTAAAATGACTATGAAATCTGCATGGCATGACATTGCTCTGGGAAATGAAGTTCTGAGATAGCACATTTTTAAATTAGATTATTTTTATGTCTGGTTTGATAGAACAGTGGCACTGCTAGGGAAGAAATAATTCAGAGTAGAGTATGTAGCACTGCGTTGAGCATTTGGTGCTAACAGGGGCATGTACAATGAAGGGGAAAGCAGGGGCATGCCAACCCCCCCGCAAAAGTCCATGTGTCCCAGTAGCCCATGGAGGGAGGAAGTTCCCTCCATGCCTACAGCTGCTGCTTCTCCTTCCCTGCTGCTGGAGTCCCACGCATTGCTTCTGCCTCCACCCCGACTCACCTCAGCAGGTGGTCTGCAAATAGGATGACCTGATGTCCTGGTTTTATATGGACAGTCCCAATATTAGGGGATGTGTCTTATATAGGCGCCTATTACCCCCCACCCCATCCCGATTTTCACACTTCCTGTCTGGTCACCCTATCTGCAAAGCAGCACTGCAACTCCAGCAGCTGGGAAGGAGATGCAGCAGCTGTAGGTGCTGGGGAGAAGCTCAGCCAGCAGCCCTGCTGCCTCCTCCTTCCCCAAACTGCAGGGACACAGAAAGTGCCCGGAGAGCCACCGTCTCCTCGCTGTGTCCTGAGAAATCTGAGTATGCAAGTCACACAAACTTTTCATTTGTGTGTGTTTAATGTGCCCCTCCAAAAGAAGTCACATTTAAATTTCTGCACACGCCCCCTTAACTGTTAACACATAGCAACAGATATTTTGTTACAACTGAATTGATACTGCGAACGCAAACTGTGCGCACCAAAAATGTGCACCCAAACGCATGATCACATTTATACAAACAATGACTGTAACTGTGTGCGGACTAACATACCTGGCAAAGCTAAGTGCGCAGTCAGATATTGTATAGGATTCTGGTTTTATTTATTGCTGAAGCTGTATTAAGCATCTCCGACACATTTGAAAAACAGCTACGTGATCTTAGCTATAAATTAATGTGTTTCTGCATTATTTACACACCCAAAATTCCCACTGCAGTTGAGTAGAGTTTGGGAGATAGAAAAAAATAAAGAAGTTCATTAGTGGGCTCTCTTAAGTAATATCACACATACTATATAATCTTATTGTAAGGTAAATTATTTGGGGCAAACACTGAAGTAATGTAAGTGTGATCTTAACCAGCATTACTGTTTGTTATGCACTAAATGAAATAATGCCCCTTTGAATTCAATGAGAGCTTTGTTCCCGACTACAATAGGACAGGATTTTAGGAAATGATAGCGTAAATGGCTTTATAAGGCTTTAGCTTTAAATGTGGTTGCCTAACAAAGTATTTCAGAAAGATTTTTTGTTTATGCTTTAGCATTGTTATCCATTGTTATGGAATGTATTTTATTGCATTCTCAATAAATGCATGATATGTGACCTTGCTATCAGTGTAGCAATGGGTTACCTCCTTTCCCATGGACATAACATGTACATTTAAAAAACAACAGAGAACTGCCAAAACAAAACACTCCACTGCACAGACAGCTCTCCCCCTGGGGAGGATGGGAGACAGAACAACCCACACATAACAGATGTTAGCCATGTTGCTTAAATGCACTACTGGAAGCCACTCAGATGCTACAGGGATGAGGGCAGTATAAGAACCTAGATCTAGTTCACATTTTAAAAACTTCATTAAAATAACATTTAGGGCTGAAAAGTTGAGCACTCAAAAATTAGGAAATGCTAGAATTAAGGTTGGTCATGCAACCTTAACTCTGCCCATTGTGTGTATTCATTATGATACAGCTTTTAATTACATGCTCACACACTGTTTTTTCCATAGTCGTTAATATATCATTGAAAAGTCTTAAAATATGGTGTCCAAGTGCTTGATTCCATATTCCTTACCCTTGTTAGACTATTTATGTGAGTGAAGATTGTAGAACCAAGTTCCAGACTCTACAGGGCAATTTTTTATCACAGCAATCCTTATTGTTCTGTTTAGTGCTAAAAAGTATCATATTAACTACTCATGCTTGGTAAGGGGCTGAGCAAATCTCACAGTTCATTGGAAGGACTCCAACTGACTTCAACGGGAGCAGGTTTGTATCATTAATGTGTAAACTAAGGGTAGGTCTACACTTCGATCTGGAAGTGTAATTTCCAGCTTGAGAAGACATACCTGTGCCAGCTCTGATTGAGCTATTGCACTAAAAATAGAGTGTAGCAGCAGTGACATGACAAGCTAGCCACCCACATATGTCCCTATGATTTCAGATGGGATCATTCTCAGAGCAGCTAGTCCATCTCACCACTCATGCTGCAGTGGCTACACTTCTATTTTTAGCATGCTAGCTTGATCAGTGTTAGCACAGGTATGTCTCTTCATGCTGGAATTTACACTTCCATGTTGAAGGGTAGATATAGCCTGAGTCAGAACATCCTGGTAAACGTGATTATGATACTCTTGGAGGAATTTTGTGCCAAAAAATTAAAAATTGCACTCAAATTATTTTAAAATTATGTATATTTTATTTGTCAAAATACCGCTACATAAACACTCCAGTTTCAATTATTTCAGTAATTTCTTTCAAAATACCTGTCAGCAACTATGTCTGTAACACTACAGACATATAAAATTCCCCCAGGACTAGAGAGTTAAATAAACCCTTTTTTCTCTGCCCCCTCCTGCTCAGAGTCCAGTGGGGGGTGGGGCAAGACACTCCCCTATCTCCCACAGCCCAGCCATGGAGTGCCCCCCCAGCCCAATCACCCGCATCCCCTCCGCACAAAGCCTAGCTGCAGAGCCCATCCCTGCCCAGACACTCGTACCTCCTCCACCCCAGCTGTGCCCCCCCCAACCCAGACACTTGCACTTTCTCCCCCCATCAGACCCCAGCTATGCCCCCCCGCAACCCAGACAGCTGAACTCTCTAACCTCAGAACCCAGGGATCCAGAGGGAGAAACAGCCTGATGCTGGGTCCCAGGCTTGTGTGGAGTTTCCTGCACACTGCCTCCTTTCTTTTCAGGGCGTGCTGAGAATGGCAGTTGCTGGGAAGCCTCCAGCTCTCCTCTACCCCACCCACCCACAGTGTCTTCTACTGTGAGCTGGGCTCTGCTGGGTCCAATGGCCCCTAGTGGTGGCCAGCAGATCTGCAGCACATTTCTGTGTGTGAAAAAGGAAATTCTGCACACACAACATTATTTTCTGCACAAATTCTGCATGTGTAGTGGCGCAGAATTCCCTCAGGAGTAATACAGAGTCTAGCTGAAAAAAAAATATAATTGATCATATAATAAATCCTGCAGATAAGATTTAAGGGCCAGATCCTGCTCTCACTAATATCTATGGCAGAATTGCTATTGACTTCCTTGTGTACAGGATCCAGCCTTAATACCTGATTCAGGAATGTATTTAAGCATATGCCCTTGACTTTAATGGGACTATTTGCATACTTAAAGTTAGGAACACACTTAAGTACTTTCCTAAATCAGAGTTTTAAACTTGTTAAATGATATGCTTTTCACCTCATTTTAAATTAATGATTATCATTTCAAATTTCTCAAGTATACATTCAAGTGAATGGCGTCAAAGAGAGCAATTGAAGTTCACTGGTTATTTGAACTTCTATTTATAACATCTTAGTGTATAATATTTTCAGTGCAAAAACGATGATATTTTTGTCAAAATCTGAAAACACTCTAAAAGCTATTTTTATTGTAAAGAAGAATAGAAATTCTGAGAACATGCATAATGTAACCACTCTCCTTGAGCTCTTTGAAAGAGACTCAAGGTTCAGTTTTGAAGATGATGTCCAGCTCACAAACATACACAGTGTCTTCCAAATAAAAAATTACAAGTTATTGACTTATACTATCTGAACAGGCATACATCCATAAAATGTATTATTTGACGGTGCAGAATGATACAGTGAAACTTTATCTGAAGGCTCAAGTTAGAAAGGGAGAAAATATCATAAACAACCCAATTCTTACACAGTACTAGTCAAGTAGAGGAAAAAGGAAACTGAATACACAATCAGCAATATGGCTGCTGAACTGGAGAGGTTACAGAAAGCAACTGCTTTAAAAACCTAAAAGCATCCCACTGCTTGAACAACAGGGCAGATTTATTCACTCAAACAATTTTATCTTTTTCTCATTATAGTCTTCTGTTTTGAACACTTTAATGTAGAAAAGCCCTTCTTGTATGAAATGTATGTTGATTTTATTATTTAATATGGGCCAGATTCTGATGCCCTTATTCACATGATGAACAACACACTACTGTCTGAGTAGTACTGTTGCCCTCAGTGGACTTGTGAGGTAAAGCGCTACTCAAGATGAGTATGGGTATCAAAATCTGGCCTTCAAAATCTGGTAAATGATTAGTTGGGTTTTTCTGTTTTTGTTTTTAAATGAAAGATCCACAAGCAGATTCCCCAGTCAGGTTATCATGAAAAATAACATTACTAACAATAAGAAAAAATAATAATAAAGGAGAATCCCATAAGGAAGAGCTTATCTGAGACCCAGAAACAGAATTAAAAAAAGCATCTTTTCCCATAGTGCAGTTGAGTTTAATTGAAAAAGGGCTATTTGTCATTCCTTATGCTAAAAAAAAAAAAAAAAAAAAGTGCATCAGATTGTCTATTGTCATTAGCTTTTTTCTTAAGCGTGTTAAACTAATGGGGCTATGTACTATAAAGTTACAGGAATATGTGCAGATGGTAAAAGTTCTATTTTTTTTTCTGTACAGCTGATATCATGATGGCTTTTAACAACCAGCAGGTGTTTTTTTCATCCTTCCAAGAAAATCAGGCAAATCAGCAAATTGCATGGATCATGCCTCCACAAGCATTGCCACCCCAATCTCAACATTTGTGTTGTTATTTATACACACCAGGGATCTTTAGTGCAGTTCAATCTACTGAGAGCTATTACAACCTCTTCTCACCGCTTTGACCTTCATAATTGTCAGAAATACTGCATTCAGATGTTTCCTTTAAACATGCCACACTTTAAGAAAGCAATGGGATTTTTCGCAAATTGTAACTGTAATCCAAGTACAGTGTCTCATGCTTTAAAATAATCTGTTTCTGTCTTAGACTAGATTTGAAAATTATTGTGGAATCACAAACGTACTGCAGCCCTGCTTGCTTGCTATTTGCCATCTGTATCAAAATTTGGATTTTTAATTATTAAGCCCTGATTCTGGAAGGGGACCTCTGTACCAATGAGGAGCCTCTTTATTTCAGTGCAGGACTGGGGGCATTTTAGCTATGTGCCCTTAAAACCATACTCAGGATTGTGGTTGACATGATTTAATATATTGAAGAGGGTAAAATAAATGAAGTTATAATTCTGCCAGTTATGCTTTTTCTTTATATTGAATCATAACAAATTGCATAGAAAAATACATGAGTGTTATATCATTATTTTAATTTAGTTGCTAGGTATTTGAGCCCAGGAGGAAATGTACAATTTGAAACGTCAGAGTAAATGTGGCTTGTTTTTGTGGAAGCTGGGAGAATGTAAACCCAGTTTCTAATGAACAACTAGCTTCAGTCTTTATTATGGAGTGGTTACTACTATTATATAACATCACCATTTACCCCATACTGAATCTGACCCAGTAAGAGTTTGGGGTGAAGGACTAAATGACCAGGCCCAAAATATTTTACCTCAATACAAGATTCAGCTACAGCATAAAAGGAATAACCTAGATATTGAGAGAGATTAGGGACCATCACCCTACAGTTCCTTTGACTTCAGTGAGGTTAAACCAGGAACTATGTGTCTCAGTTTCTGGTTTAAGTAGAAATTAGAGAATATAAGAAAAAGTGTATAATCAGTTTGATCATATGTATGCTTCTTTTTTGGAACATATCTGTTTATCTGCCACCTGTATTCCTTTAACATATACAGAACAATACTAATTTAGGGGAGACAAAACTTGGACAGAATTTAAATATTATGCTCAGCAAATGTATTCTTCTAACACTTTAACTGTGTGACCAGACATTTATGTGTTTTTCTATGTATATTGCAGATTGAAACTGAACTGGATTGGTTGTGTTCTTTGGTTGTTTTAGAGATGGAATGTGGGGATAATTATAATGATAACAACATAAGTTGGTTCATGTTTCCTAACTCAGAATATATTCATTTTTATATGAAAAAAGGCTTTTCTCTCCTCTTGTATTTTACCATTTTTCTCTTCTCTTTAATTTTACCAGTCTCCTTTTTTTCAGGGAAGACATATTATCTTTCCCAATTAGTTACAAATTATTACAGCAATGAAATTACTATAAAATACTATTTTGATTGATCAATAGAATTTTATTGTAAAATCACTGGCTATTATTTACCACCTTATCTTATAAAGAATGACTGCAGTACAGAGAGCTGCTTAAATTATAACATTCCAAAACCTCGAGGAAAGGACAAAAATGTGCAGTAATACCTTCCCTCCAAAAGCATTAAAGTAAGATTACACAGAAACATCCTGTTCTTTTTCCTGAAACAAAAAAAATTACACAGTAAGCTGGACTCCTTCTCATTATTGTCTAAAGAATTCTACCATAATGATCCACAACATACTGGAATGTAAAGTTAGTCTACAGCTCGACATACTTAATACTAATAATCAGTCATCATAACACCTCACTCACATTTAACAACAAAGGCTACATTCATGTATGTGATTTACACAATCTGCAGTTTTATTTCCGTGACACAGGTACACGGCCGAGTGCATATTCACTGAGTAACTGAAGAGTTAAATGTACTACTCTATATAAGTTTGTTTGTATTTCTGAACTCATAAGATGAGCCATTAAATTAAATAATGACAAAATCTAAAACTGAAAACAAGTCTATGTTGTGTAGAGTTATGAATATATGAAATCTGACTGTTATACATAGCTCTTACAAACTGTTCTGGTTAGTTCAGATTTATTTCTATTATGAGGAAATGGTACTAATAAAAACAGCTTCCAAGAAATTAAAGAGGTTTGTGTGGACATGCAGTGCTGTCTTGAAACAGTAAGAAATGCCACTAGCTGAAATTATAGCCTCTTCTTTCTTCTTTCTCCAGTATCAACAGGCCAAATAGCTGATGCTCCGCTCAACATAGCCAAATACAATTATTAAAACATGATGCTTATACTAGCTTATACGGAGGTCTGAACTTTTCTCTCCCTCAGTGATAAGAAACATGGATTTGACAGACTTTATTTATGCTCTAAAGAAGGGACAGCCAGATTTGTCAGAAAAGTCTTCTCACCAGGATGCTTTTAAGAGAATGGAGTAAGCTTACCCTCATAAATGGTCTGCAATATCTCACAAGTCAAGGTTCAGCAGCTCTGAAGAAACAACTAGCACTTCTGGTTAAGTTTAGGAGGATTGTACTACCTTCTCGCCATGAAGGAACACTCGGAAGTGAATGAGACACTTGATTTAGCGAAATGCCAGTTCTATTGGTCACATGTGGCTAATGATGTGGGAAAGCATTGTAAGGCTTTTTTAGATGTATACAGAGGAAGACATTGCCAAGAAAATCTTCTCCTTTGGTTAACATCACCAGCAGTGGACCCCTTGATCTTGTATGCATGGACCTTGTAATTTTGGAAAGTGATACTAAGAACATTACAAATATGTTCATGGTAACAGATCATTCCACCTATATGTACAGTCTTTCCCTACCAGGGACCAAAACAGCCACTACTGTAGCTAAAGTGTTGTGGCAAAAATTCTTTTTACAGTATGGATTGCCTTGTAGAATCCATTCAGCTCAAGGAAGAGACTTTGAGAGTCAGTTTATTAAATGGTGGTTGTGAGGAAATCCAGAATCATGCCATAACATCACCAAAGAGACCATCAGCCAGAAAGATTTAACAGAACACTGTTAAACAGGTTGGGCACTTTAAGTCCCAATCAAAAACCCAAATGGAGTCAGCATATCAGGTTTCTGGTGTATGTCTGTAACTGTACAAAAAATGAGTCTACTGGATATTCTCAAGATTACTTACTGTTTGGAAGAGAAGCTAGACTGCTAGTAGATTTGTGCCAGCTGATGGAGCTTACCCTGAGACATAGTCCCAGTGCGCTTATGACAGGGTGTACCAATCCCACACTGGGCCACCAGAGGCACACCAATCATTGTGGGCCCAGGTGGCCATGCCCCCTTTCCCCTGCTGTGCATGCTTCAGGTGGAGAAGCTAACAGTCCAGCTCAGTCGGGGTGGGCAACGGAGGAGGAAGGACATACACTGCTGGTTCCTGCAGAGGTGCCTGCAACATTTCTGGTGGTAGAGCCCGAAGACCTGGAGTACGCTCCAGGCAACTCGCCGACTGTGGAGACTGCCAGGGAAACCAAGCCACCACCCGCTGAGGAGGCTGCTACCTACTGTACCTCCCCGCCCAGAGAGAAGTAAGGCCTACAGACTGTTTGTTTGTTTTGCCCTTCCTGGGGCTGCAGCCTGATTGCTGCTTTGCCCTGCCCAGGGGGCTAATTCCCCGAATGCCACTTCCACCCCAGCCAGGAAGCTGCCAGGCTCCAGACTGTTTGTTTTGCCCATCCAGAGACCATGGACTATTCATTTAAGTGATCCAATCGGGGGCTGGGACGCGGTTGACCAAAGTCACCCACTTAATGGGGAATCTCGACACCTGAATGACAAGGTGTACCAACCCCGCACTAGGCCAATGGGAGTTGGTACACCCTGTCACTCAGGTGCCGGGATTCCCCATTAAGTGGGTGACTTTGGTCAACTGGTGCTCAGCACAAAGGGCCCTTGTCATAGTGCTAATCAACTAAGAAAGCAGCTAAAGGAGGCCTATAAAACAGTAATGGATAGTGCAAGAAAAAGCAAAGAATCTAACAAGGCCCGCTGTGATAACTGAATAAGAAATCATATCCTGCAGCTGGCAAGCAGATGTTAAGAAGAAATCTGGGATTTCAGAGAAAACATCAAATTGCAGACTGGTGGAAATTTGATCCCTATGGCACTGTAGAAATTGTACTGAACTTGCCTGTTTATAAAGTTCTGTCAGAGGATGAGAGAGGATCTAACAAGATCCTCCACAGGAATGATCTGTTACCAACTGAACTATTTACCCTAAGCAGTAATTACATCCCAAACAAGTCTTCAATGGACTCCTATCATTAGAAAAAGAAATACAGGCATTACTGCATTCTCCGCCTTTGCCTGATATAGCATGTTCAGCCACAGCTGAAGAACTGGTTGTTTCAGATATTAATAGTGAGTATAGTTTCCTATGTGGAGAAACGGTTTATGACACATCAGTCTGATTATGTTTGTCAGGAACAAGACTCACAATTAAACTAAAACTCCATTTTCAACAAAACTTCCGATATCTGATCACTCTATGCCTGATACCATCCTAGGGGAGTTAAACCCTTTGGCAGAACTCTTCATTCTCCCACAAAATCCAGAAGATATGGCCATGATTACGAAGGAAAAGCCCAGGAGTGGAGCTTAAGCTGCGGAGCGCATGCCATACTGCCACCAAAAATCCAGTAGTACCCAGAAGCTCTGGATGAGAGATAAAACCCATTATAAGGTTAACCCATGAATCCCCTGTTGACTCTTCCAATGTGACTCTCCAGGTGCTTCATAAGTGGGTATTAGAAGTGTACTATCCAGTGTTTGAAACCCCTCTATGTTGTTCTCAAGTTTTAATAGGACATTATGTTGTGTATTATTGATGTTTTTTATTATGTATTAATTTAAATGTTTAATGACATTTTCTTAAGTGGGGGATGGTGTAAACTCCTCTGAAGGGGATGCTCCTGAAGTAACATACTGAGCCTCTAGGGGACTTGCCCCCAACTAGGGCAGTAATCGTGGCCAAGTCTCACAATTCTGTTTTCAGATTGCCTAGGTGCAGAGCTAGAACCACTAGCAACACTAGCAGGACCAATCATGAGCCAGGACTGAGAAATAAAGCGTTTGGTTTTGCTTTCTGTTTTGTCTATGTTTGGAGTGCAGTAGGGAAAGGCACTACACAGCCAGAGGAGATACTTTTACTCTCCAGTTTCCTATGCAAGGGAAGACTTTCAGTTCTTTGGGGATTTCCGGGACACTGAACAGTGTCATCTCAGCAGAGACCAGAAACCCAGGAGGCTGAGGAGAGAGGCAAGGTCAGGCTTCCCAAGAACCAGCCTGACTGCACATTGGAATCCCAGACCAAAGAGCTACAAGGATGATCTTACTTTGTAAGAACACCCTTGTTTGTTTATTTTGATACTGTGTTTTAAGATGGCCTCTGATTTCAGCACTGCACCCCCCATCAAAGACTGAGTATAAATTCACTATTTGGGTAGGCAGGTGCTGGGAGGGAGCAGAGTGTCATTTGTTGGCTGTAATTTTGGGGAGGGGGAGAGTTTATGTATTGTTAATTTTGTTCTTTTATAATCCTGATCCTTTTTTCACTAACCCATCTGCACTAAGAGGGGTTTCCTTGGACTTCATAGGTAAGCCCAGGATCCATACACCTGAAGAGAAAAAGCAAAAAGCTGCATCCATGACTCAGGATTTGGTTGCATAGGTACACAGAGGATTTAAGCATCTAGAGGGTATGACAACCTCTTACCTGCAGCTTTGAAAATGTCAGTGGCACCTATATTGTGAACTTAGTGCCTATCTGCCTGTTTAGGTGCTTAAATTCCTTTAAAAATCAGCTTCCCAAGTACCTAAATCACTTTATGAAAAAGATATTTAGGCTCCTAAATCAGTTAGACATTATGACTCTGAGCAGAACAACAGTTACATAAATTTAAAAACAAATCTGGGCCTAATTAGCATCTCTGTTCCTCAGTTTCCCATCTGTAAAACTGGGATAATTAGTACTTCCCTACCTCACAAGAGTGTTGTGAAGATAAATACATTGAAATTTGTAAGGTTCTCAGAGATTATGGTAATGTGCCATGTAAGTATCTAAAATAGAATAGATTCATGGAATTATCACCTCAAATAAGTTCTACTACTTTGGTGCTGTAATCCACTGTTGAGTACTTTTCAGGGCCAATGTCCCATTGGAATCCCAGCAAATCAAGAGAGATTAACTAAGGAAATGTGCCAACAATAGTACTGCATTTCTGCTTTTATATAACCTGGAAAAGATACATCAAAAATGCACTAATGGAAGGAGGAAAAAGGGGGAAATGAAGTAAGAAAAACAGCAGGGGAGACATAGTAAGTGATTGATTTTTCTAGAAATTAATTTTAAATTATCTCATTTCAAATAGTTACTACTACAAAATATGTGTGTATGTGTGTATGGGTCATTTTGTATGTAATACAAATGCACATATTTCTGCTAAACTGGGATGGGTTTAAGTATATTGAATATATTTTGCATGCATTTATGATGGAGAATGCACTGGAGCACTTGGGGCTTTGTGGTTTTGGGGCATAAGTTTGTTGATCATTTAACAGAACATAATTTGCCACTAGCAATTCATTCTACTACAGACTTCTAGGTAAATAACCATTATATCTGCATTTTAGAAATATGTAATTTTTTTGTTTTTAAATGTCTTAAAATCTTCTGCAATGCATTAAGTCACATCTAGCATTTTATATGATTCAAGGGCAGGATCTTCTCATACCTCTTATTTATTTATTTTTTTCCACAGCACAGTCCATCACAGCTTCTCCACTTCTGTCTGACAAGCTACAGGGCCTATGTGGTTGAAAATGACACATCTACCTTTGCATACTAATTATCAAGCTCTAATGGCCCTTTTGCCAATTAGCGAATCTCACTACAAACCCTGAAACCTAATATGCTGGGCTGGTAGTTTGAACCACTATCATTTTCAGGCTCAGGCTGACCTCTCTCAACATTTGATAATGCCCTTTGATCTCATTAGCATGGTATATATGTTTCTGGATACTCATCTTTGCTAGGTCATGGCCTTTGCACATACCCCGATATAACACGACCCGATATAACATGAATTCTGATGTAACACGGTAAAGCAGCGCTCCGGGGGGGCGGGGCTGCGCACTCCAGCAGATCAAAGCAAGTTCAATATAACGCGGTTTCACCTATAATGCAGTAAGATTTTTTGGCTCCCAAGGACAACGTTATATCGGGGCAGAGGTGTAGCTAGTTCCAGAGAACACATCTATAAGAGGTTTTGCTGCAAGACCTTCAGGTTATATAAGGACCAGTCACATTATAAAAGTGTGCATAATAGCATGGAAATAAGTATAGCCTCTTTGCATTCAGTGCTCATGATCCTGCTGCTAGGTTCTGAGTGGGATCAGAACTTGTCTACTGTGTGTCTCTTACCCTCACTTTGGAACTTTGCATGTCCTCATCACAGCAATGATTTACTGCAATCCACTATCAAAATGTTGCCAGACTTTCAAAGTTTTAAATCTCATTTTTAAAAGCAAAAGTTTCTTGACCAATTTAATCCAACTCTGTCAGAAACTGCAATACAAAAATTAGAGAGACAAGGTGGGTGAGGTAATATCTTTTATTGGACCAGCTTCTGTTGGTGAGAGAGAGGTACTCTTGTGTTTAAACTGTGTAAGCTTGAAAACTTGTCTCTCTCTCACCAATAGAAGTTGATCTAATTAAAGATATTACCTCACCCACCTTGTATCTCTAATACTCTGGGACTGACATGGCTACAACAATACTGCATAATACAGAAATTAATATTTGTTGCTCAACAGAGTTTATCTCATTTGCTTCAAAAAAATGAGTATATTTGCATGAGTACTTGAGTACAGTTCTAAATTGGATTTGTCATACTGGAACAACTTTCTTCTAAAATTCCTGTGGATTTTCTGAGTGGTTGGGATAAATTATTGGATGGCACCTACCTATTAACTTTTTACAAGACAAAACCATCCTCCGGCTTCAGAGAGAAAAAAATCACAGCCATGAACATGCTACTGAGATGACAGTGAGAGATCCCATTGGAAGACAATTCACACATTTTTAAAAAATTAAATGTATGGTTATTTTCAAACTTTAAACACAAACAAACCACTAGCTGAGATTATTTTTCCTCCTCTTGCCAAATCACATCTTTTTTTTTCTCCTATAGTTGAAACAAAAACTAGCTGAAACTACATTGCTCAAATAATTTATGGGCATGGTTGGATCATTAGGCAAAAAAGCTGCCTTGATGAATTCTTGCAGACACTCAAGTAGTCCCTGATTACTTCCAGGGCCTGTTATATTCTGCTTAAGTGAGCAGATTTCTTTTTAACGTCTACTAACTCATTGTCTTCTGAATATTAAGCATCTGGTCACAGAAGCGTTTGAGATATTAATGTACAACAAATGGCTCCGCTGGTCACCCATGACAGTTATAGGTTAGGCACGCCTACTGCATATACTTATAGAGGTTTTCCTGAGGCCCCAATTCAGCAAAGCACTTAAGCACATACTTTAGTGCTTTGCTGAATCAGGACCACTCTAAATAGGATTTTTGAAGTCTTGTGACATTTTTAAGATATAAAATGTCCATAAATACAATGGCCAAGTTACCCTGGTGTAACGAATTAGGTTCAGGAAAATTCTGGCCCAGTAAGAAGTAACACTAAGACAATCTCGGTAATCTACCACACGTAGTCAGGGGCATATGCAGGAATTTAAATGTGATCCATTTTGGAGGGGCACTGTCATAAATAGATAGCTAAGGGTTAATGTTTCTTTCACCTGTAAAGAGTTAACAAAGAGAACCAAACACCTGACCAGAGGACCAATCAGGAAACCGGATTTTTCAAAGCTCAGGGAGAGATGTTTGGGTCTTTCGGTCTTTGTTCTGCTCTCAGGCTAGAGAGGAGATTTTTCTTTCTTCTATCTTCAAGGCTTCTAATCTTCATTTCAAAGTTGTAAGTACAAGGTAGAAAAAACAATAGGCTGTTATTGTTTTTTGTATTTACATTGTTGGGTTTGCTGGAATGTTAAATTGTATCTCTTTTGAATGTCTGTTTATTATATTTGTCTTAAGTAATAGCCCTGTGAGTGTCAACTTAATCAGAGATCATATGTTCATGTGTTTTTTCTTTCTTTTTTTATATAAAGCTTTCTTTTAAAAGACTTGTTGAGTTTTCTCTCTGGTAGGCTAAGGAACGAAGGGGAGGGGAATTCTCTCTTTGTGTTAGATCTACGGGTAAAGCTCTGCAGCACCAGGGAATTGGTGGAGGGGAAGAGAGATAGAATCATTTCGTTTCCCTTGTATTTGTTGTCTCTTTGTGGAATAGAGGAGACATGCTTCTTGGTATTGTGATGTAAAGAGATGTCTCAGTAACTCTCAGTTAGCCCAGATAGGAAGTCTGGGTGGGAGAGAGAGGGGGAAGGGAAGTGGTTTTTCCCTTTGTGGTAAGACTCAGGGCTTCTGAGTCTTGGGGTTCCCAGGAAGTGTTGGGGAGACCAGAGGGAGCCAAAACCCTGGAATTTTTGGCTTGGTGGCCCAGCGAGATCAAATCTGAGCTGGTAATTAAGCTTAGAGGGTTTCATGCAGGCACCCAGATTTCTGGACGCTAAGGTCCAGATTTGGGAAAGCTTATGATAGGCACATTCTGTGCCCTCACTGAGGTCTAGGGCCAGAGAAACTGTTAGCTCCCACTGTAGCCCTGAACCAGGAAGGAGCTTGCTATCTTCCTTAACCTTCTCACCGCGGCCTCGGGGCTGGAGGAGCAGTCAGCTCCCATGACAGCCCCAGGACTGAGAGGAGCTTGCTCTCCGTCACATGCCGCAGCCCCCAGGCCGGAGGAGTTCTGTACCCCTGACTATTATTGGGGGAGTGCCCCTGCTTGCCCCCCTTGTGTACGACCCTGCATGTAGTTTAAGATCAGAAAAATAATCACCAAATAATCCATTGTTTTTAGCTTACCTATGCAGGAACCGTTTTTTGGGGGGTTTTTTGTGAAAAATGCCTCCAAAAAAGAAAGGGGTAAAATTCATTACCATAATTGTTTTCTGTTTCATTAAAAACTCAAGCAGTTCATTACAAACAGACTCTCACTGTAGCAGATGTTATTATTAGAGGATTCTACTGAATCTGGATTGCTGAATTAGCTGTACTCACTTAGCATCTTGATTATAGTGTGGTAACCCTATATAGCCATGAAATTTTAAAAGCTTGCAAGACATGAATAGTAGGGATGATATATTTTTGCACAAATACTTGTATTTGCAGAAAAAAATCATATCTCGGTGTTGTAATTCAGCTCAGTGCAGATAGACATCAGCCTGCTAAATTAGTTTCTTTATCTGATCTTTAATCATTAACTACTAAAAAAACTGAGGCCTTGTCTACACATGGAGTTAATCAGGAACAATTAATCAGAATCCTTTGGGCAGACAAGCCCTAAACCTGGATCATTTCCTTGAGCCCTTCATATGGTGGGACACTCTGCTTACAGATTTCCCCCTCCTCAAAGTAGAAGACCCATATCAGAATACTGACTGGAGAGATAGCAATCCCCTTATAATAAGGGGCAAGAGGGACTAGAACCTATAGCCTCCCCCCTCTCAGGTGAGTACCTGCACCACTGGGCTGAGGGATAGGCTGCCTTGTCTGTTGCTCCTCTCAACTCCTCCCCTCCCCCTTTCAAAAACCTGTCTTTCCCCTGGTTCCTGGATTGCTCTGGGGTTTACGGAGGAGATAGGTGCCCAGGCACCTACAGGGAGGCAGCAGTGTGCAAGCTCTGAATCAAAAACAGGCACCTAGGGAACTTTTTAAAACAGAACATAGGGGCCTAAACAGAGGACTTAGATGCCTAAATACCTCGTGGGTCCCACTCAGTGCTTAAGATGCTTACAAGAGATCTGCTATATTCTGTGTCCTCTTCCAACTGGCTGTGTGTAACAACAAGAGCTTCCTAGCACCCTACCCAAAGTCCCCAGTACCACATCAGGCTCCAGGGTGTTTGAGGACAGGCCCTGCAACCTATTCCACAGCACAGAAAATATTCCTCCTCTCTTCCCCACCCCAACTGAATGAATGGGAAGAAGATCCCCCAAGAGGAAACATACAGAGATAACTTCCCCTTTAGGTCCCTTCCCCAAGTTTTGCCTAGACAATAGGGATGATCTGGTCCTATAATTATCAAATACCTGAAATCCAAAAGGAATTAACCAGTAAACTCATTTTCAAATAATTTTTGCAGGTATCATAAGGGACAATTCAGATGGTGTTTGGAAGATTTAGAGTTATGATAATAGCAAAGATTCATCCCACCTCGTTAAATCCATTAGCTCCTCCAAAGCATTCCTTAGGTCCTCTAAGTGGATTTAGTGATTTTGGGTAATTTTTTTGTGGTTGAAAATGACACAAATTGCACAATTATCGTTGATTGCAATACAGCAAAAATTGTACAAAGTATTTAATAATGCTATATGTTTTACTGCTTGCATAAAAGCTTCTAATATGGATCTAATTTGCTGAAAATGCTGAGAAAATTGGGACTAAATGACACAGCAGAGACAGAATTAATACTGTAAAGCAGATGTTCAACAAGTCTCTATCTAGCTTTGAATTTTATCTTAGCAATCAGGAGTTCACTACTGGTATGCAGATTTATGTATAACAGAATCCCAGTTCTGTATAAAAATAACTTTTTAATGTACATGTTACTCAACAGCATCATTATGTATTGAAGCTGAGGAGCATCATTGCCTTGCTGCACATTATTTAGATTCATTTGTTATTCCCTCATATTGTATAGCAGACACTCTGCTAAGAAGATTCTTATTCTACCATTCCTGCAAATGCAGTAGGTGTTCCTGGACCAGTCCAAATGAAATAGCTCTTCCTGGTCCAGCTGTCCCTAAGCCGGTGCACGAGCAGGATAAGCCACCTTTAATTGATGTAGGTAATCAGACTCAATTGTCTTCAGGTAAAGGGAGTCTCAAAGGAGGTTGTCTGCCTACTAGTAACCTCAGGAAGATGAGAAGAATTGGGCTATGTATGTGAAAAGCTGTGGCCCACAATAAAGGAATAGGTGAAAGAATAAAGCTATGTGCACCTGCAAAGATGTCCCTTGCTCTGAGGTAATGAGCACCCATCCCTTGCTAAGTAGTCTCTCTGGGTTAAGTAGCCTTGCTAAGGAACACAACTTTCAGATCATTACTGCTGCTGTTACCACCAAAAATACATTATTTAAAAAATAAATGTGTTTCTACCAGACTCTTAAAGGTGACTGTTTTGCAAACAATTGATCTTAAGCTTCTGAGTTTTAGAATACCAACAATGTAGAAGATGACTTTAAACATTTCCATTTTCCCATCATCAGCAATCCAACACTGCCATCTATCAGATTGCATTAAAATAATATTGTTCCTTAGGCCAGCACAAATCCAAAGTTCGTTCTGTAATGATTAAACCCTTATAACGCTGAAATTGCAGAAGCTATGATATAGAGCAAAAAATGCCCATTCATATACTAACTCAGATTTGCAGGGCACTACCAGCTCAAAGAAATATGATACATTTTAAATATAGTGCCATGGTAAACACATTGTTGCCTCTGTTCCAGCTGCAAAAAACTGATTATCTTTGACTTTTAAAGTAGGTATTTCTGTTCATTGGAGAGCAATACTCGCAATCTTTTTCAACAACTGGTTTATCATCTCGCTCTAAACTGACAGATCACTTGCGCCAAAAGTTTGACATCCTCTCTTATACATAAAGGACTTACCTTCTAGTAACAGAACGCTTTGAACCAGACGTGCAAAAACAAGATCATGGTGCCTGTAAAACAGAACAAGTTTAATATAGCCAACAGCAGGAGGAAATTCTACTGGTCTCATGAATAAAATAATTTTATAAAATGAAATTATGAAAAAGTTACCCTTCGCAGAAAGTATTGAAATGGAGGAGTTGGGAAGACTAGGTAAATTATGAAATATTTATTATTATATTTAATCTCATATAAAAAAAAAATTCAGGCATCCTGTAAAGTCCACAATAGAAAGTATCCAGTTATGCTTTCTAGAAGTAGGAGTTTCCTTTGATTTCAACCGAGAACATCATTTTTGAGATTCCTTTTCCTACAAAGGAGAAAATTAAATGATGGATGTTTGCTGTCATGTAAATAAAGCAAGTATATTAGGTACAGGTGAACAAAGGGTAGGAAATGTATGCAGGGCCGCCTGGGGGGACAAGTGGGGCAATTTGCCCCAGGCCCCCACGAGAGTTTTTGGGGGCCCTGGAAAACTCTCGCAAGGCCCGGGCCCCTGGACCTTCTTCCGCTCTGGGTCTTCAGCGGCAATTCGGCGGCGGGGGTCCCCACCGCGGGTCTTCAAGGCACTTCGGCAGCAGATCCCAGAGCAGAAGGACTCCCCACCGCCAAATTACTGCCAAAGCAGGGGCCCCCTGCCACCCTAGACCCCAGGGCCCCTGAATCCTTTGGGTGGCCCTGAATGTATGTACCTACTCTGCCTCTCTTGATATTACACTCAGCTGGGGAAAAGTAAGATGTCATAATTCCCTTCAAATACACAGAACTACCCCTTCTTAAAATCAAAGATGATCTGTTTTTATATGTCTAGGAATAAATCAATGATATTTTCCTGAAGTTGGGCAGCACCGCTTCCCACTGAGATTTGCAGCTGCCAACTTGTCCTGGCCCTCATCTGAGGTTCTAGCGTGAGGTTTCATAAAGGTTCCATTCCCAAATGAGTAGACACTGTGCATGTGTCACATCACATCCCTCAGTGCTGCAGATGCAGCCATCTCTCTGGCAGATTGGGCCCCAAAATTACACGTTTCTGAGACTGACTTTCTCCTGAGGGATTTATTCCAAGCCCTGACAGTTTTGCTGGGACCTACAGCTGGAGATGGCTGAACTAATCATAGCAAAGAGATTATTTGACAAATTTAATGAATTTCAGTCCATACAATTATCAGGGATATTTTTCTTCATTTTTGCCCAGTTTATAAAAATGATTGAATAATTAGTAAATTATTAAGAGAGGGATGAATACCTCTTCTGGTCTGTGGAAACACAGGCAGTCTGGATAGATTGATATATTAATAATAATATAGCCATCAACAAAAAAAAACAAAGAAATAAGCCAGTTCTGAGATATTTTGGCTGATTCCATATAGCAATTGTGTGTTATTGTTCTGAATTCTAGGAAATAGCATGATGCAAACTCCCAGCAAGAGCACTTGTGTTTTTATTTCATTTCTATATACATAGGTTGAAACATAACAGTGTGAAGGGAAAGAGGGATATTATTCAGCTGACAAGGTAGAAGGTGGCTTAGAGCAATATGTTTACTTGTTTATTTCAGATTCCTGGGTTAGATCTGAACTCACAGTGCCTATACAATGCTCACATTACTTGCTCAGAACAAGCCCATGGAACCATCTTGGTACCCTGTCAAGTGAGAAACAGCAGAGTACATGGTCTTTTCTCTCTTCCCTATAGCTCCCAACACTCTGCCTCATCAGAAACATCCCATTGTCCCCAATGACAGTGTATGGTTTTTTGCATTCAAGATGTTGCCAACCTAGGTCCTGTGGTACGTAAGCAGAAGGAGTGGCTTACGGATGAGTTTCAGCTAAAAATCCAAAGGTTCTTTGTGTGTTTAAATCAATAATATCACACAAACAGAACTTGGTAGCTCTAAGATGTCTGTCAGTTGCTTAAAGAGGAGTAGCTCAACTACTAACAAATGCAGAAATGAAGTCCTCATGTGATGGGGTTTACAGACCCCACACAAAGACTAAAGGAGTCCAGGAGCAGTACTGAGCTAAGACTTCTCTACCTCAGCAGCTGTGGAGCTTGCTCCTAATGGGACTTTGATAGCCAAGTGGGAGAAGGAACAAGTATATGAGGGAAAGACTGTCCAAAGTGTGGAAACCAGTTTTCAGCTCCTGAGGACAGAGCAATCCACTGGAGAAGGGTCTAGACTCTGGGTAAGACCCCAGCCAGGAGGGCAGGGCCCTGACTCTTCCCTCCCCCTCTCTCTATAGAGGCAATATAATTGGACACTCGGAGGAGAGCTGGGAAATATTTATTTAACCAACTGAGCTGCTGAGACTGATTCCATTGTGGGGGAAAGGGGCTGTGACCACACCCCAAACAGCAAAGAGTGAGGGGAGGTAGACGTAGCCCATGGGAAGCTGGTCAGGTACACAAGGAAGACACAACTAAGGCACTCTATGCCTCTCCCCCTTTGGCCCTGGGCTGGGAGCTGATGGAGAAAGAGGACCTGGGTCCACCTCCCTTCCTTCCTTCCCCCCCATGCCAGCTGGGAGAACCTGGAACTACTTAAAATGATGAACCACTGCTTGATCACTAGGCCTCTACTCTGCTACAGTTTAGGTTGATATATAATAGGATTTTCAAAAGCACACAGGGAGGCATTGACAAGGGGCACTTAGTTGCCTATCTGCCACTTCAGGCATCTAAGTCCAAAATTTAGTTCCTCAAAATCTCCACTCAATCTCCACCTAGCCCTCTAGGCACCAAAGTTTCCACTGGTAAAGTACCCTATGCACCTAATTTTCAGGGCCACTGCACCTGTTTCCCCTTAGTGGCCCTGCAAGGGCTCCCAGACTCAGGCTTCCAGCCCCCTAGCTGTTGCCTGTCTTGGGAGGAGACCTGTGTCTCTCTCCCTTCCGTTTAGCCTAGTATTTTCAAGCTAACCAGTTCCCTGCCTGCGCTCTGTTATTCCCAGCAAAAAACAGTCTACTTAAGCAGGCCTGCTTGCTTTTTCTTCAGAGACTAATAACACTGTAGCTGCCCATAGTTACAAGCTAACACACAGTTCTTTCTATGCAAGCATATTTTATTCTCATGGAAAAAGCATTTCAGAGAAAACATATTAAAAACATTTAAAGAACCTACCCGCATGCTAATAAGTTTGCCAAAGACCAACCCCCATCACATCTTTACAAGGGATCCGGGCAGTGTCAGTCCATCCAACCCTTCCCTAAGGATTAGGGCCTTCCAGGGACCAGAGATCTTGGTCAATTGCTGAATCAGAACAAAGCCCCTGAGCCTGTTTAAAACCAAGCTATTTATCCAAAAATCTTTTCTTTGGCTGTTGGTCCCTGGGGAATTAGTTGAAACAAGTCTATGTGAATCTCTCCAGCTGGTGGCTTCAAAGGTCTGATAAACAGAGGAATTGTATTAGCATCCCCTACTCCTAGAGAAGTTACATACAATCTCACAATAACACATAAACACTTGCATTTTAATACAGTGGACCCCAGAGGTATTCAACTTAATTCAGTAAGGTTTAACTGAATTGAGTAGGTTTGTCTAGGATATTATTATAACACCTAAATTTCTGCAACTGGGCATGTGCACAGTCACCTCAGTCCTAATAGCACCAAGCACTCAGCCCCTAGTTCACCACTAAGCCTCAGTGGGACACACAAACTAGGCATTTCCCCCACCTGCCCCTCTTGCCTGCAGGCCTATTGGATCAGGTCCCACACAAAAGAGAAGAGGAGGTGGTGCCACATCTTTATAGCCAATAGACCAGTGGTTACAGCACTCAGCATATGACAGAGCTAGATTCAAATACTCACTCTACCTGATGTAAAACAGGGACTTGAACCATTGGGCCTGGGTAATATGGGATGAATCTCTCCTGTTGAAGCTGTTCCATGCCATATACAATACTTAACTAGCTATTGCAGCTGAGAGAGATTGATTCTGCAGTCCAGTGGTTAGGGCTGGCTTATGTTAGGAAAGGAGAGACATAGGGAAGGATAGGAGAGAGGTCCTGAAGGCCAAATTTCAGCTGCTAGGTAAGAGATTGAAGTCCAGGACCTCCATGCTAGCATCCTCTGAAATGCTTCCAGTTCCACTCGTAGGGCAAGTTGGACAGGCAGAACTGCAGGGTCTCAATGTGCGGATGAGACATTGGTGTAGGGAGGAGGGGATTAGATTTATTAGGAACTGGGGAAACTTTTGGGAAATGGGGAACCTATACAGGAAGGATGGACTCCACCTAAACCAAAATGGAATCAGATTGCTGGCACTTAAAATTAAAAAGATCATAAAGCAGTTTTTAAACTAAGGGCTGGGGGAAAGCCGATAGGTGCAGAGAAGCACATGTTTCGGACAGAGACATTCCTTATGGGAGGATCTATTAATGGAGATTCTCTATGTCCCATACGAAGGAGAGGATGGAAGATGATAAAATACAGGTAGACTCTAATAAGAAAGAGTTAAATGAAAAAAAAGTCCCATTCAATTACATCATGTAATGGCGACAGCTAAAAAATAACAAGTTTTTAAAGTGCTTATACACCAATGCTAGAAGTCTAAATACAAAGATACAACAAGAGCGCTTCCTATTAAATGAGGATATCGATATAATAAGCATTACAGAAAAATATAGAATGAGGATAATCAATGGGACACAGTAATACCAGGATACAAAATATATTGGAAAGACAGAACAGGTCATGCTGGTGGGGAAGTGGCACTATATGTGAAAAAAAGCATATAATCAAATTAAGTAAAAATCTTAAATGAACCAGACTATACAATAGAATCTCTATGGATAGTAATTCCATGTTCTAATAATAAAAATATAGCAGTAAGGATATATTACCGATCACTTGACCAGGATGGTGATAGTAACTGTGAAATAATCAGGAAGATTACAGAGGCTATTAAAATAAAAACTTAATAATAATGGGGGATTTCAGCTATCCCCATATTGACTGGATACATGTCACCTCAGGACGGGATGCAGAGATAAAGTTTATTGACCCCTTAAATGACTGCTTCTTGGAGCAGCGAGGCCTGGAACGCAAAAGAGAAGAGGCAATTCTTGATTTAGTCCTAAGGGAAGCACAGGATCTGGTTCAAGTGGTGAATATAGCTGGACCAGTTGGTAATAGAGACCATAATATAATTAAATTTAACATTCCTGTGGCGGGAAAAACACCACAGTGGCCCAACACTGTAGCATTTAATTTCAGAAAGGGGGATTACACAAAAATAAGGAGGTTAGTTAAACAGAAATTAAAAGGTACAACACCAAAAGTGAAATCCCTGAAAGCTGCATGGGAACTTTTTAAAGACACCATAATAGAGGCTCAACTTTAAATGCATACCCCAAATTAAAAAACACAGTAAGAGAACCAAAAAAGTACCACCATGGCTAAACAACAAAATAAAATAAGCAGTGAGAGGCAAAAAGGCATCCTTTAAAAAGTGAAAGTTAAATCCCAGAGAGAAAAATAGAAAAGAGCATAAACTCTGGCAAATGAAGTGTAAAAATATAATTAGGAAGGCCAACAAAGAATTTGAAGAACAGCTAGCCAAAACTCAAAAAGTAATTAAAAAAAATTAAGTACATCAGAAGCAGGAAGCCTGCTAAACAACCAGTGGGGGCACTGGATGATCAAGATGCTAAAGGAGCATTCAAGGACGATAAGGCCACTGAGGAGAAACTAAATTATTTGCATCGGTCTTCAAGGCTAAGGATGTGAGGGAGATTCCCAAACCTGAGCCATTTATTTAGGTGATAAATCTGAGAACTGTTCCAGATTGAGGTATCATTAGAGGAGGTTTTGGAACAAATTGGTGAACTAAAAAGTAATAAGTCACCAGAACCAGATAGCATTCACCCAAGAGTTCTGAAGGAACTCAAATGTGAATTTGCAGAACTACTAACTGTAGTCTAAACAACGAGGAGTCTCTGTGGCACCTTAGAGACTAACAAATTTATTTGGGCATAAGCTTTCATGGGCTAAAATCCACTTCATCAGATGCATGGAGTAGAAAATACAGTAGACAGATATAAATACACAGCACATGAAAAGATGGGAGTTGCCTGATCAAGTGGGGGGTCAGTGCTAATGAGCCAATTCAATTAAGGTGGAAGTGGGCTATTCTCAATGGTTGACAAGAAGGGTGAATACCAAGGGAGGAAAAATCACTTTTGTAATGCTAATGAGGCCAACGTAATCAAAGTGGCCCATTTCAAATAGTTGACAAAAAGGTGTGAATATCAGCAGGGGGAAATTAATTAATGTAGTGACCCATACACACTCCCACTCTTTATTCAGGCCTAATCTGATGATGTCCAGTTTGCAAATTAATTCTAGTTCTGCAGTTTCTCATTGGAGTCTGTTTCTGAAGTTTTTTTTGTTGAAGAATTGCCACTTTTAAGTCTATTATTGAGTGTCCAGGGAGACTGAAGTGTTCTCCTGCTAGTTTTTGAATGTTATAATTCTTGATGTCTGATTTCTATCCATTTATTATTTTGTGTAGAGACTGTCCAGTTTGGCCAATGTACATGGCAGAGGGGCATTGCTGGCACATGATGGATATATCACAATGGTAGATGTGCTGCTGAATGAACCCCTGATGGTGTGGCTAATGTGGTTAGGTCCAATGATGGTGTCCCTTGAATAGATATGTGGACAGAGTTGGCACCAGGGTTTGTTTCAGGGATTGGTTCCCTGTTAGTGTTTTTGTTGTGTGGTGTGTAGTTGCTGGTGAGTATTTGCTTCAGGTTGGGGGTCTGTCTGTAAGCAAGGACTGGCCTGTCTCCCAAGGTCTGTGAGAGTGAGGGATTGTCCTTCAGGATAGGTTGTAGAGTCTTGATGATGTGCTGGAGAGGTTTTAGTTGGGGTCTGTAGGTGATGGCTAGTGGCGTTCTGTTACTTTCTTTGTAGGTGACTTCTGGATACCCTTCTGGCTCTGTCAATCTGTTTCTTCACTTCACCAGGTGGGTATTGTAGATATTTATGTGTACGCTCGATAGAGATCCTGTAGGTGTTTGTCTCTTACCTACATGCCTCCAGCTTTCATCCAGACCACATCAAACGATCCATTGTCTATAGCCAAGCACTAAGATACAATTCAACAAAGAAAGTAACAGAACACCACTAGCCATCACCTACAGCCCCGCAACTGGACAGTGGCAAGGGGCAGAGTGGGATACCTACCCACTGCACTGCAGCAAAACATAGACTCTTGGTGAGTACACACACCACCACCAGGAGCCAAGTATGCACACACCGGCGATGTACTAACTGCAGAGGCTGTGTGCTGATGTAACTTGAGTTAACATAAGTTTGTAGTGTAGACATGGCCTTACACTGTACTTACAGTAACTATATCTCTGGCCCACAGAAATAGTCAATTTTTAGCTAGTTATATTGCTAACTTGCTGGGGTAGGAGTTAAACTGGACATTTGTGGGAGGAGAAATTGTAACTCTAGCCTCAGTACTGTGAAAAGCCTGTTTCAAATACATAAACCACTCAGAGACATTAGGGTGCTTCTATAAATTATCTTGACATTTCACTTATGGGAAAAAGTCTGATAATTACCTTCATTGTCACAGAAGCAGGAAGGATCAGAAATGCCAACAGGATGATGTGAATGGCTTCTGAACTCTTCTTTCTAGTTTGACCCCTTAATTTATCCCACTTCACTCCTGATCTTTTCAGCCATAATTGTAACCAACTGTGACAGGTCCGCTTACCTCGCACCAGCCCAGAGGGTTAAGCCCCAGGTATTGACAGCGGAAGTCCTGCCCCGCTGGCAAGACTGGGCGCACTCCAAGTGCTGTAGTAATATAAAGGGAGGGAGACCAGCTCATTCTGGGCTGGAGGCTGCAGGGGAAGGACCTGCCTGGGAAGCTCCTGTGGAGGGCCAACCACAGCCTCTGACTGCACCGGAAATCGAAGCTGTCCATGGCCCACCTGCACCCCGATGACTGGAGGAAACCCTGGAGATGATCGGCCCAGCCGACCACAGAGGACTCAACATCTCATGGGAAATCCCAACACAGATTCTGGTAGGAAGTGACCCAGGGAGGGTGAAGGAGTGGTACCTCCCGCCCAGGGAAGCTCAGCATGTTTCAATAGGACCCCCCACCCCCGAGTCAATGGCAAGCTGCTACACCACTGTTCGGACCCTGGGTTGGGGCCCAGTGGAGTCGGGTGGGCCCAGGTCCCCCTACCGGGGCTGCCACACCCCAACGCTAGAGACTCTGGCCACTAGGCCACGCTACCCTACGCCAAAGGGTTGCTTTATGGATTTTGGCCATCAGGCCCCACTGCCCTGTAGCAAAGGACAGCTCCTTAGACTTGGGTCCTGAGATAACGCTGCCCAGCACTGAAGGGTGGCGCTATAGACTCTGGCCACTAGGCCACTCTGCCTGGCACCGAAAGGTGGCGCTATAGACTCTGGCTGCTAGGCCACTCTGCCTGGCACTGAAGAATGGCACTATAGACTCTGGCCACTAGGCCACACTGCCCTGCACTGAAGGGCAGCTTTACGGACTGTGACCAATAGACCATGCTGCCCTGACTCTAGGGGCATGGACTGTCATACCAACCTTTTGTCAAGGAACAACTGATATTTCCTTTTTACTTGTGACGTGAAATACCATCACCAAATGCTGCCAAAGTCTCGACATTGAAGACCTTCAAATTGTCACCTTTATGTATGACTTGCTCATCTGAGTCAGCTCAGAAAAAATGATGAATTCTTATCCCCAATGATATGTAATCTAATCAATAGAGAAACAGAAGAAAAAAATCTCCTTTTATACCTGCATGTAATCTGAATGCGTGCTAGTATGTCCAGTATGAGGAAGAATTTGGATAAATGCCCTATGTGAAGAAGAATGTGGATTAAAAGTCAAGCTAGTCAACTAACTGTGGTATCATATCAATGGGTTAACTTGGATAAACAATTTATATATATTCACATCACCTCAAGCTGTGGGGTACATCAGCTAAGTGACTAAATTTGCCTTTTTCTTTTTTTTTGACTCATCAGTAAATCTAGTACAAATTCTGATAATACATTGCTTCAACAGACAGAGATTATTACTGATGTCAAGAAGACTGATTTTTCTGCTGATTTGAGTAGGAGTGTGGCTATAGAAAGCTACATTTTAATATGCAAGAACATTGAAGTCCCCTGGAAACAATCATAACAGAATTTCTCAGTTGGACCTACCAGCCAGCAGACCAGTTGTTGCTCTTTCCTACTGCATCTATTAGACAAATCATACGAATTCTTTAACCAACCATTCCATGTGTGCTAGGAAATAGGCTTTCCAATTTAACCAGGGAAATGTCAATTCAAGGCTAGAGGGGCTGGCGCTAATAAGGTTAATGAATAGAAGGTCTGAAAAGCAACAGATGGGCCTAGCAAAGCGAGACCCTTAATGGCATTTATAATGCCTAGGGTCAACTGCACTTTATCTTCATTTTTTCCTCATTTAAAATATTCCAGTGGAATAATAAAGTAAGTTTAAATTTTCCCTACAGGGAAATGAAATTTTATGCCGCACTCTTTATTGAATATCAATGTGCTTGCTTATAAGCAGGGGACTGATGCATAATGCTAGTACTGTAGTTGTTGCATATCTGTGTTTGCATGTGCAGAGGAATCTTTCTTTTATATCATTGAAAATAGCACTCTGATTTTATCAAATGCCACTGCAGAATGCCATTTTCTTCACTACAGTTGTATTACACAGGAGGTCGAATTCCAGACATGGGCCACACTTAGGAACAGATCTACAGTGCTGAGGCTGGAAGGAGAAATTTAGGAGGGTACAATTGTACCTCACTGCTAGCTTCCCAAAAGCTGCAGAGTTCACACAGTTCTGCAACCAAGGTTGGCTCCAGGTTTTCTGCCACCCCAAGCAGTGGGAGGGGAAAAAAAAAAAGGCGATAGGTGACATGTCGGCGGCAGCTCGATCGCACCACTCCAATCATTGGCAGCAGTTCTGTGGTGGGTCCTTCACTCCCTCTCCTCCTCTTCGGCGACACTTTGGCGGCAGCTCAAAGAGGAAGAGAGGGACTGAGGGACCTGCTGCCGAATTCCCATCGAAGGCCTGGACGTGCTGCCCCTTTGTATTGGCCGCCCCAAGCACCTGCTTCCTAAGCTGGTGCCTGGAGTTGGCCCTGTCTGCAACAGCAAAAGAAGGCACTTCAAAGATGTAATCCATGGATTTTAACATGTACTTTTGCTTACCTGGCTGCCCTATGTCTGAAACAGAATAGTCATGCTGCAGAAATAAACTGTGCAAGAGGCAGTGTGGAAGGTTGCTGGTCTGAAGATAGGCTCACAGGAATGCTGAAGTGATGTTAACATGAATCTGGGTTTTATGCTAAATAGGTTTATGGCCTGAATTTAGCCTCGGAGCTCCAGGATCTAGTAGCTATTAAAATCAAATAGTGAAACATAACTTTGAGAGAGTTTAAAACTGACATTCTTTTTTTAATGAAAAATGATCATACTGGGCTAAAATGTTATTTAGGCTGCATCTCAATATGATGAGCTTAAATGAAATATATGGGGCCAAATTAGTTTTACTCGTGAAACTCAATCAAATACAATGAGAGTGTATGGAAGTATCTGAGAGAATTGGGAATGTATATGTGGGTGAGATTTTCTAAGTGGCCTCATGTTTGCTTATTTATGTTCCCATATGTCAGTGGTAAAACTCCTATTGAATTTTACCCATTAATGGGGGCAGAGCTAGACTAGAACCAGGTTCACAAGGGGGACTTAAGCTGAGCATTGTAGTACTCAACTTTTAGGCATCCTGATGTAAAGAGGAATTCACAACATAAGAACATAAGAATGGCTACACTGGGTCAGACAGGAGTCCATCTAGCCCAGTATCCTGTCTCTGACAGTGACCAATGCCAGGTGCCCCAGAGGGAATGAACAGAACAGATAATCATCAAGTAATCCATTCCCTTTCACTCATTCCCAGCTTCAGGCAAACAGAGGCTAGGGACACCATCCCTGCCCATCCTGGCTAATAGCCATTGATGGATCTATCCTCTGTGAATTTATCTAGTTCTTTTTTAAACCCTATTATAGTCTTGGCCTTCATCCCCTGGCAAGGAGTTCCACAGGTTGACTGTGCATTGTGTGAAAAAATACCTCCTTTTGTTTGTTTTAAATCTGCTGCCTATTAATTTTATTTGGTGACTCCAGGTTCTTGTGTTATGAGGAGGAGTAAATAACACTTCCTTATTTACTTTCTCTACACCAGTCATGATTTTATAGTCCTCAATCATATCCCCGCTTAGTTGTCTCTTTTCCAAGCTGAAAAGTCCCAGTCTTATTAATCTGTCCTTATACAGAAACTGTTCCATACCCCAATCATTTTTGTTGCCCTTTTCTGAACCTTTTCCAATTCCAATATATCTTTTTTGAGATAGGGTGACCACATCTGCACACAGTATTCAAGGTGTAGGCATATCATGGACTTATATAGAGCAGGGATCGGCAACCTTTGGCATATGGCCTGCCAGGGTAAGTACCCTGGTGGGCCAGGCCAGTTTGTTTACCTACGCATCAGCAGGTTTGGTCAATTGTGGCTCCCACTGGCTGTGGTTCACTGCTCCAGCCCAGTGGGGGCAGCAGTGGCCAGCACATCCCTTGGCCAATGCTGCGTCCTGCAGCCCTCATTGGCCTGGAGTGGTGAACTGCGGCCAGTGGGAGCCGTGATCGGCCAAACCTGCAGATGTGGCAGGTAAACAAACTGGCCTGGCCTGCCAGGGTGCTTACCCTGGTGAGCCATGTGCCAAAGGTTGCTGATCTCTGATATAGAGGTAATATGATATTTTTGGTCTTATTATCATCTCTCCATTTCTTAATGATTCCCAACATTCTGTTTGCTTTTTTTGACTGATGCTATACATTGAGTGGATTTTTTCAGAACACTATCCACAATGACTCCAATATCTCTTTCTTGAGTGGTAACATCTAATTTATATATGGAGATATACATATCTCATAGAGCTGGAAGGGACCCTGAAAGGTCATTGAATTGAGTCCATCCCCCTGTCTTCACTAAGGACTAAGCACTGATTTTGCCCCAGATCCCTAAGTGGCCCTCTCAAGGATTGAACTCACAACCTGCTCAAACCACTTAGCTATCCTTCCCCCCCATTTAGACCTCATCATTTTATATGTATAATTGGGATTATGTTTCCCAATGTGCATTACTTTGCATTTATCAATACTGAATTTCATCAGCGATTTTGTTGCATAATCACCCAGTTTTGTGAGATCCTTTTGTAGCTCTTCGCAGTGTGCCTGGGACTTAACTAGCTTGAGTAGTTTTGTATCATCTGCAAATTTTGCCACCTCATTGTTTACCCCTTTTTCCACATCATTTATGAATATGTTGAACAGGACTGGTCCCCGTACAGACCCCTGGGGGACACCACTATTTACCTCCCTCTGTTCTGAAAACTGATCATTTATTCCTACCCTTTGTTTCCTAACTTTTAACCAGTTAGCAATCCATGAGAAGACCTTCCCTCTTAGCCTATGACAGCTTACTTTGCTTAAGAGCCTTCAAAGGCTCTCTGAAAATATAACTACACTATATCCATTGGATCCCCCTTGTCTACATGCTTGTTGACCCCATCAATGAATGCTAGCAGATTGGTGAGGCATGATTTCCCTTGACAAAAACCATGTTGACTCTTCCCCAACAAGTTAGGTTAATCTATGTGTCTGACAATTTTGTTTTTTACTATAATTTCAACCATTTTCCCTGGTACTGAAGTCAGGCTTACCAGCCTGTAATTGCTGGGACCACCTCTGGAGACCTTTTTAAAAATTGGTGTCACATTAGCAATCTCCAGTCATTTGGTACAGAAGCTGATTTAAATGATAGGTTACAGAGCACAGATACCAGAGTGGTAGCCATGATAGTCTGTATCAGCAAAAACAACTAGGTGTCCTTGTGGCACCTTAGAGACTAACAAATTTATTTGTGCATAAGCTTTCATGGGCTAAAAGCCATTTCATGAGATGCATGGAGTGGAAAATACAGTAGGGAGATATAAATACACAGCACATGAAAAGATGAGAGTTGCCTTACCAAGTGGGGCGGGGGTCAGTGCTAACCATCCAGGATAGGGCTGAGATGAATCAAGTAGGGGTAATGTGAGGGCATGAGATCAACTTCCCAGTCTGCGACTGTCTCCATCCTGTAATGCCATCTATAGTATATCCCATAATTTTTGTGCCTTTTTTTTCTCAAATCCCACAAACTAGTGTGGCCCCCCTCATTGACAGAAACATGGAGCCTGCACAGCTTAGCTCTATTGTCATGTGCATTGCAAGCACTGGGTGCACAGTCCTGGAATATTTGCAGAGCTGTGAGAAGAATTAAATGAGTGGGGAACATGATAACTTCTTGGAGGACAGATTGCTGGGGGACATAGTGAGAACCAATTCAAGGTTTTTGATGGTGTTCATAGAGCAGCTGCAGGTGGAGGAGTGCCACTTTGGGGCCCAAGAAACAAGTACTGAGTGGTGGGACTGCATCATAATGCAGGCTTGGGGTGATGAGCAGTGGCTGAAGAACTTTTGGATTCACAAGGCCACATTCCTGGATCTCCACGCTGAACTCACACCTGCCTTCCAGCACAGGGACACCAAAATGAGAGCTGCCTCCCTGAGCTGTATAGCTCCACATTGATCTCTTCTGAGAGCCCTTTTATCTGGCTGTTCACATTCAGCAGACAGAGGCCCTACCTTCACGCTCCACCCTGGTGGAAGCTTTCCCCGCTTTGCTTCACATATATTATGCAAGACATAGCAGGAAGCTATAACCATTTTTGATTTTTTCTCACTGAGGTCCAATCTTGTACACCTGCAGCTGCTCCATTCATTTGAAAGACCATTTTAACAGTGAGCCAGAGTAGTGCGTGTTATTGTTATAGTGTGCTCTATCTGGCCTGCTCTTCTGTCACCTGGTAGGAATTGTGTGGTTATTGCTGTAGAGGTAGAAATGTAATGCATAAAGTCAATGCACCTATTAATTTTGTTTGTAAATGATCCTATGAGTTGAGGGACATTGTGCAATAACAGATCATTGATTGTTTTCAGAACTATTGAGCGCTCAGCAGCATATGTTGTGAACTAATAAAGATGAGTTATGTTCAAAATAATAGAATTTTATTCTGTAACAAAATCAGTGCATAAATAACCCATGCAGTTTTAAAACAAATACACTAAAAAAAATAACACAACTTAAAAAAGTAAGAGAATAGAATTCATGAAGGGGAAAGAACAATCATGTCCATTTTAGCTACACATACACCAACCATGGGTTTTACAGGTCTGTGTATGTGAAGCTGTCTTTTGGAGTGGTCAGAGTAGTGCAGCAACCTGAGGCCATGTGGAATGTTGGAGGTGGGGTATAGGTAAGCCCTGTCATTGAGCTCTCAGTGGGCTGCACAGGGAGGTCAGCCAGGGACTGCTGACCCTGCAGGTCCATCAGAGTCTGAAGCATCTGTGTTTGGTGCCTCAGGGCCACATTATGTCTTGGTGCATCTCCCTCTCCTTTTCCTGATGGGACTCCTGGACCCTTCTCCTCGCCACTTTCCTTCTCCAGCCTGTCCCCAGTATTCATCCTCCAGGCTTTGTGCTCACAGCCTGATGCAGGACTGTCTGCAGGATATCGATGAACATGTCATCCTGAGTTCTCTTTTTTCTCCTCCTTATCTGGCTCAGGCATTTTGTGGGTGTAGAGGAGGAGAGCCTGAAGTCTGCAGGTGCAGCAGCTGAAGATAAAATGCACAGAGGTCCCGTCATCAGCACATTCACTACAGAAAAATAGGCACCAATTCGGTGAGTATGCTAGAGCTGGAGCACGAGGTGGGGGCTTGAGGAAAGGGGTGAAGTGGGAGTAGGGCTTGAGGCAGAGCAGGGGTTGAGCACCACCCAGGAATTCTCAAAGTCGGCACCCCTAACAGAAAGTGAAATTTAAGTGGCTTTACTCACTCCCCTTGCTCCCCTGAAATTTTAAGCACTACATTCTCATTTCTGCTTGGGATTGCTTAGGCAATGTGCCAGTCAAAGGACCATCCATGGTGAGTATGGCCCATAAGGGATTGGGGAAATGAGGAGAGAATTACTTGGCTGCATGTTTCTAGTAATATAGCACAATGTCACTGAATACTGGTACCATTTTCCACAGATGGTGGAGATTTTAGCTGATATCTCACTTCTGGAGGTAACAAAGGCAAAGAGAGCCCAGCTGCTGAGGTCCCTGAAGCTGCCCAGGCCTGTGTAATGCTAACCTGTTTGCTGCAAAGTGCCTGCTAAAGTTATTGCTGAATAGCATGGGAAAGTTTCCTACCACAGCAGAAGAAATAAGGCAGCCTTCCTGTAATACTCTCTCACTCACCCCGGAGGAGGGAGGTCACTGAAGGGCTGGCGGTAGCCAGCTGCCAAGCTTGTCGCAGCTTAACTAGGGCCGGAGCCTGTCTGGGTTCTGGCAGCCAGCAAACAACACAGTCTCAAGGGGCTGGCTATAGCCTGGGTGGGGCTCAGGCAGCCAGCAAACACTACAGCAGGGTCGGCAACCTTTCAGAAGCGGTTATTATTCATTCTAATTTAAGGTTTTCCGTGCCAGTAATACATTTTAATGTTTTTAGAAGGTCTCTTTCTATAAGTCTATAATATATAACTAAACTATTGTTGTATGTAAAGTAAATAAGGTTTTTAAAATGTTTAAGAAGCTTCATTTAAAATTAAATTAAAATGCAGAGCCTCCATGACCGATGGCGAGGACCCAGGCAACGTGAGTGCCACTGAAAATCAGCTCACGTGCCGCCTTTGGCATACGTGCCATAGGTTGCCTACCCCTGCACTACAGTCTCCAGAGGCTAGGGCCACTCGTCTTCAGAGCGAGAGCCCCTTGCAAAGGCACGAGGATCGGCCACCCAGGCAGGGGGACACGGGCCCTCCCTACTCCACCGCGTCCCAGCCCAGGGCCCTGGCAGGGGTGGGATCAGATGCCCTGGGGTCGGCGGGGATCCAACCACAACACGCTGGGGCTCGGGGCTTTGCAGCCAGTGGTCCGGGGGTTGCCCCTGGGCCACTTCCTGCCTCCCCTGTGGTGGGTACCTCTGATGTCCAGTCATCGTCTGGCTCCTCCAGATAAGCGGTGGCGAACACCCCGGGCCAGTTGTCGGCTGCATCTGGGGTGATCCGGCTCCGTGCTCTTCTGGAACCAGTGAAACGTCTTTCCCCTCTGCAGGCTTCCCCTGAATGGGCTGCGGATCTGGTCTTTTATACTGTTGGCCATGCCAGTCCTTCTGGCAAGGGAGGCCTGGGCTCCGCCCTCCAAGAGGCGTGTAATATTCCCTCACTCACCCCAGAGGAGGGAGGTCTGTCTGCCTCACTACACTTCCCTAGAAATCTTTGTTAGAATATCGCAGGGTACCCCATGAAAGTTTCACTGAGATCGCTCAGGAGGATTCAAGGGACATCGCTGTGTACATAAACAAACTGCTCTGCCTGTTCTACCCCATCTAATTCTAGAGGGGAATGAAAAGCGGATAGTGATTCTACCTCTGTTGCTTGTACCATTATCTCTGCTAGCATGAGTAAAGTAATGAAAAATCACAAAATGTATCCTGCTCCTTGGGGTGGAGGGCATCCTTGTAATTGAAAATGTATCTACACACTTACCCAAGATTTCATCCCCTGCATCAAGCTCACCCATGCTCGATGGGTGGGACTGGTTGGAATGCAGTGGAATCAAAAACAGGTCCTGGCTCACTGTGCAGTCTGATCCTCTGATTACCTGTCCCCATACTCTTCCTTTTCCTCATCCACTGCCTCCTCCTCCTCACTGTTCACAGCAGCGGGCTATGCTCAGTCTTCTAGGAAGTATTCACAGTGCTGGTGGGAGTGGGCTCTCTGCCAGGTATGGTTTGCAGCTCTTTGTAAAAGCAGCAGGTCTGCAGCTTGGCATCAAATTTGATTGTTGTCCTCTCTGGCCTTCTGGTATGCCTGCCGCAGCTCCTTAGCTTTCATGGGGCACTGCTGCTGGTCCCTGTCACAACCCATCTCCTGCATCCCCTGAGCAATCAGCTTGTAAATGTTGACATTGTGGCTGGATCGGAGCTGTGCCTGCTCAGCCTCTTCTTCCCAGAGGCCCAGGAATCCAGTAGTATCTCCTGTGCACTGCAGGCAGGAGCACGTCATGGTCACTTGGATAGTTGCACTCAACAATGGAGAGCTACTAGGTGTGATCACAAAGCCAGGCAATAAAGAAAATGAATTTCAAAAGGACTTTAAAGGGGAGCGGGGTCTTCCAGTCTTCATGATCCCTGGGCAATGAAGTTCATAATTGTGACCAGAGCAGTCAGTGAAGGGCATTGTGGGACAGCTTCTGAAGGACAGTTAGAGTTGACATAACTAATGCGGTGTCTACACTGCACTAATGTAAGTACATCGACTGTGGGTCAAGACCATTAGGGGAGGTGGTGTTACTATGTTGACCTAATGGGGCACTTACAGCAGTGGGAGACCAATTTGAGTGTAGACACATGTACAACTAGGTCAGCATAAGCTGCCTTGCATCAATCAAGCCATGTAGCATAGACCAGGCATTAGGCAGATTGTATAACCACCCAAATCTATACTTCATCAGAAGATATTAATCAAGTATTTCCATTCTGTTAATCATTATGTGCCTTCTCTAATGAAGTCCTGTGTGACACATAACACCTCCTCCTCCTCTTTCAAATCCCTTCTTCCAGGTTGCAGTGATTATCCCAACTCCCATAGCAACCTTCTAAGTTAAGCACAACAAAAAAATAGAAGAATAATAGTTGGAAGTTACATGGAACCTGATCCAAAGACTACTGAAGACAATGGAAAGATTCCCATTGATTTCAGTGGGCTTTAGAACAAGACTACAATGCATACTTCATAAGAGCAGGTATTCTGCTCACCACCTCATTTATCTACATTTCTCCTTCCCTCCTGATTGATACAGTCATTCCCTGCATTATGTCATGTTTTATTTAGCATTTATGTACTTCTCAGGACAGCTGACACGTCTTTATTCTCGATAATGAATGGTATTACCTATAAGTGTTAAAAAACAAAATATTAAATAAGTATTCATAAGTGCTCCTTTAGTACTGATCCAGCAAAGTAGTTTTTACTTTGCATTTCTTCCAGTAGTAAGAGCAATACAAATTTGGGTGAGCCCCCAAAGATTTAGATGCTTATTACCCAAACAATCCAAATGCCCTGAATCTGCTAAATTTGGCAGGCAGTCTTATGAGAAGATCCTGTCCCACAAGATTTCTGGAAAGTCTCTCTACTGACTTGAATTAGGAAATTCAGAGACAACTATTAAAGACAATGTTTTAAAAAAGAGATTAACCAGACTCTTTCAAACCTCTGCAATAAAGGTTTGTTTCAGATGTGATTAGAGAGATGGATGAAGGTTTGGCTTAGATCTTATTTTATTCAAAATTACCATCCTTAATTGCTAGTCTTTAAGGAGAAATTTTATTCCACCCTAAAACCACTTTCTAAAATCTCTCAGAATGAACAGGAGAGAGATGCAAACATGAGGAATTTCCGTACCTCACACACAGCCATGTTCAAGTTGGAAAATTGCTGGCTGGAACACTATCACATTTCCTGATTCTGTTCCATCAGTGCCTACACCCTCCATGAAGGAAATTTTAGAACATAAGAACAGCCATACTGGGTCGGACCAAAGGTCCATCTAGCCCTCTATTCTGTCTTCCAACAGTGACCAATGCCAAGTGCCCCAGAGGGAATGAACAGAACAGGTAATCATCAAGTGATCCATCCCCTGTCACCCATTCCCAGCTTCTGGCAAACAGAGGCTAGAACACCATCCCTGCCCATCCTGGCTAATAGCCATTGATGGACCTATCCTTGTTATAAATAGATAGCTAAGGGTTAATGTTTCTTTCACCTGTAAAGGGTTAACAAAGAGAACCAAACACCTGACCAGAGGACCAATCAAGAATGATTTAAATTCATGGAGAATTTTTGGATCGTCTCAGTCTTTTTGTCTTTCTTCAGCCTGATGAGAAGGTTCTTTTATCTTCTAATCTCTTTTGCCAAATTGTAATACATGTGGAAAAACATATAGGCTTTATGTTGTTTTGGTTGTATTTACATGTGTGCACCTTGCTAATGTTTCAAATTGGATATCTTTTTTGAATCAGGACTGTTTATTCATATTTTTCTGTTATAAGCAATAGCCCTGATCGAGAAGATCTCGCGGTGCAATACATACATATTGTCACTGATACAGAGATTATGTTTCATGTCTTTTTCTTCTTTTTATATAAAGTTTTCTTTTTAAGACTGTTTGGTTTTTCCTCTCGGTAGGCTCTAAGGAGGGGAATTTCTTTGTGTTAGACTAGGAGGGTAAATCTGCAGGCACCAGGTGAAATTTGTGGGAGGGAGGAGAGAGAGAATCTTTTCTGTTTCCTTGTATTGGGGTTTGTTCTCTTTGTGAATAGAGGAGACATGCCTTTCTTGGTATTGTGATGTAAAGAGATGGCATCGAGTACTCCAGGTAGCCCAGAGAAAAGTCTGGGTGGGAGAGAGGAGGGGGAAGGGAAGTGGTTATTCCCTTTGGGGTAAAACTCAGGGCTTCTGAGTCTTGGGTCCTCCAGGGAAGGTTTGGGAGACCAGAGGGGCCAAAACCCTGGAATTTTTGGATGGTGGCAGCGAGATCAAAGCTAAGCTGGTAATTAAGCTTAGAAGGGTTCATGCAGGCACCCAGATTTCTGGACACTAAGGTCCAGATTTGGGGAGTAAGGCTTATCTATTTCTTTTTTAAACCCTGTTATAATCTTGGCCTTCACAACATCCTCTGGCAAGGAGTTCCACAGGTTGACTATGGAATAGTCAATATTTTGAGATAACTTTTCAGCACTTTTGTCCTACTGAGACAGCATATTACTGGACAATAATTAATCAGCCTTTTAAAAAAAAGAAATTTCAGACAAAGAAAAAATATACAAAAAGAAGAATCAACAGCTTCCATTTGACTTTCACTATCATCATTTCCCTTATTCTAGAATATGCACCATTTTTCTGTACCCTATAAAGCCTAGTCCCCTATATCTTGTTTACCAGTTTAGTGGCACAAGATTCCATTCCTCCGTTAATTATTTGTGTTATGGTAGCAATAATAGAGGTCCCAACTGAAATCAAGGTCCCCTTGTTCAAGACACTGTACATACACACAGAAAGACAAAGAGTGGGAAGGATATAATTATTTCCATTTTATAGATGAAGTATAGATTTTCTTCTTGCCCAGAATTAACTCTTCCATAATACCTTCTTTTCTGGCATATCAGTGTCAAGAACATAACACACAGGTAATCCTCATTAACGCCAGTGAGAATTACACAGGTAGGTATCAAGATGAGAACATTGCATATTCCTTTCCCAGCAATTAGAAAAATAAACAATCTATGTTTTTCTCCCAACAACTCAAAAGAAAACAGCCAACAAACCGTGCCTCTGTTTCAGATTGATCATCCATAGAACATTGACTCTACTGGTTTACATTCTAGAATGCTAGAATGTAAACGTTTTGTTTAGAGCAAGGGAAGATCATCTCTTTCCCAGGGGAATTTAATGCATATTTCTTAAATAATACAACTGGCATATTAGATGCCAAAAAAACTCTTTTCATCTGGAAAAAGGACAGGGCATGTCTCTTCAATCTTACAGGAATTGAAGAGATTATCTGTCAAGGTTTTAAGTGTGTAGGGAGCAGCTGAATTTGTACTACTGATGGTAAAAAACAACCCAGTAACAACTGCAAAGGCTTCCTTGTGAACTAAGTTATGTAAATTGAAGAATGCCCTTACTGTCAGCAGGTATATTATTTCAAAGACAGACAACTGTGTTAATCTCCCCTCTGCTTAATCTCTGTCTCTCCACAAATCATCATGTTGACAATTTAAACAGATTTAGATGTGACTGAAATCAAGAAAAGAAGATAGTCTCAGGATGCTGGGGTTGATGCAGGCCTCCAAGAGGTAATTTTGTTTGTGGGAGAGAGAGTAAATCTAACAAATCTACCAAAGCAGCCCTCTGGCCCAGCCCTGAGGATCAAATCCAATTCTACCAAGATACACATTAAGCCCTGTCTATCACAGCTTTGCCCTTGAAAAGTCAAATAATGATGAGATTCACCTCATTTCACTCATCTCTGGAGAGCAAAGAGAAAGGAAACATTTAAAGAACTTAAACTACTGCTCAGAATGAATACTTTTATTGTCTAATTCTGATGATGATTATTGTATGGAAAACACAGTTAGGGCAAATTCATCTTTTTAACCACTTGCTATCCCTTAGGGAATGTGAAATTATCACTTAAATAATAGACAATAGTAGTCAATAACTAGGAAATCCAAGGTCAGTAGAACATATTAGGTCATGAATTATATATTCTAAGCAAATTATTTATTGCAAACTGCAGCTTTTATAATTGTCCTTTTAGGTGAAAAGGACTGAAAAAAACCAATTTCCACTAAATGTTGCATGAAAATCATTGCTGAGTGTATTCTAAAGAAACCAATATGAAAACTGGAAAAAAAGTCCGTGTGCACTTTTAAATATTTAGCTTCAGCTATTTACTTTTCTGGTAGGATAAAAGTTAGATTAATTCATTTCCTGGCTGTGCCTGGATTCTGTCAAAAACAGACATTTCAACATTTTAGCACTACTTTTTAGTACTTACTAGTCAAGCTTAGATGAAAGATGTTCTCTTTCAAAAAGGATTACTAGGGTGCTGCTCTTGAAGTTTTTAAAACAGAAGGTCTATCGTTTAATCATTTTAGCTTTAACCCTTATCTGATAAAATTAGCATTTGTCAGGCTATGCCTAACATAACAAAAACAGTGTTCAGAATAATCTTCATTACAAAGAGAATTATAATTATTTAGGTGGTCTGAAGGATCAGTTTGCAATTTTGTGTCTTGGAAGAAACCTAGAAGATTAATTAGCTAATGTTTGTAATATGCTTTGAAAATGAAAAGTGCTAGGAAAGTGCTAAGAATTATTATTGTTATTAGATAACATTATTAACTCCTAGTCACAATTAAAACACTGAAAGTAATTTCAGTGAACTAAAGAAAATGCAGTTGCTTCAACTCTTTGGGCCAGAAAGTCAAGGCTCAGCTAGTGAGGGGAGAGTGAAAGGGAGCCACAGTCAGTTCTAAGCAAGCACGGGCATTGGGGTAAATTAGAGCAGCCTAAAGCCTGTTCTGTGTTACACTGGCCAGCTATGGCCCCCAGAGGCCATTCACCAGCTGAGGATTGCAAAAACATAGTGCTGTCTCTCCACCCCTCCTTTGTCCTCACAGATGCCCTCTGCCAGGTGCTGTAGGGCTGTGGCATATGAACTGGCTATGTCAGCTCTTCCCTCTCCTGCAGAATTTCATCTGCTTTATGCTCCTTTGCAGTACAAGAGAAGCAGAGCTGGGGGACAGGTTCTGGCCGCTTTGGAAACGGTGCCACATATGGTCTATCAATAGGTGTATTGAATTTTAAGCCTAATAACAGCCCTCTGAGGAAGGTCAGAATTATCCCCATTTTGGAGATGTGGAAAGTAAAGCACAGAGAGGTTAAGTGACTTGCCCCATGTCCCTAAGGAAGTCTGTAGCAAATCTGTGTATATATCTCCTGGATTTCTTTTACTCTTAGTTCTGTACTTTAGCCCCAAAACCATCCTTCCCATCTAATAGCAAGAAACAGTGAGAATTCAGTAGCTTTTCCTGGCACTCATTTCTGGGGAAGAGGCAAATACTTAGCTTCTGTGGTAGTTGACTCCTCAGTCTATGAAAAGGGTTCACTTGGCAGTAGATGCCTCTTTGCTGAATGAGCATGCTATTGTTTCCTTCTAGCTCCTTTGGCCACCCATTTTTAGTTGGCTGTAGGCTGCAGCAGGCATGTTCATGTTGTTTGAGCATGTCTGAGTGTGGATTTTGTCAGCTGCAGATTTATTTAGGCTCATCTATGGGGACTCGATGACATCTGCTGGAAGCCTCACCAAGGCCATTCCCTAATAGAGCCAAGGTTCAATGTTCCATGTAAGTAGTTTTCAATGTTTGCAAAGAGAGGAAGCTCCAATCTAGTTAATGAGCTTTGAAGCTATAAAAGGGAAACCCCAAAGTAGCATAAATGACAATTACAGACCCAGAACCATATAATAAGTTGCGAGTGGGGCACTGTGGCAGAGAGCTGTGACCATCTAGCAATTGTTTTGTGAACAAGGTGAAACAGACACATCTTCTCTTAGGAGCAATCTCAGAATTCCAAGAGCACAGGTATGGCTCTAACAGTCAGAGTTGAGGAAGAACACTGGCCGAGTCATACTGCCTGGAGATGTTCTGACTTTGACCGGCATAATCTCTCTAGAAGCTAGAGCAAAAGTAGAGAGGAGAAGGGGGATCTTTTCAGTGAACTAGCCATCACACACCCCACAACTCCAAGCAGCCATGCTTGGCACAGGGAGACTCATATAGAAATGTCCCTCTAGGATCATTAGCATTACTAGCTATGCTAGTTGCTTTTCCTACAAGCACTCCCCAGTGCTGGGTTTATATTTGATTTCTGAGCTAGGGGAGGCACAGTTCAGCTCCCCAAAATGAAAATGGCAAAGAGACTGAACTCTTATCCTTAGGAGCCCGCTCCACGTCAGGGAGATGTTCATCAGCGGGGTGCGATGAGGAGTCCTGATCCACCACTGTCCACATTGTCATTCATGATTTGCATGACTGGACATGTATAGATTAACGCTCTGGCAAAGAGCAGGGGTCCACCCAAGCAGATTGCCTGGCAGGATCAGGCATCTCTCTACCATGGAGCCATGAAGGATTTGGGCCTCTTCTACAGCTGCTAGGTTGACAACATTTTTGAAGCACTAAATTGACTTAAAAAAAAAAAAGGTAGCATTCCAGAAGGTAGAAAATACAGATAGAAAGACTTGCACAAAGGCAGCTCAATACACACCCTCACTAAGATGCAGTCAGACCCTCCGAAGGTATATGTCATTACAATTTCTTTTTGTCATCAACCATTCCAGTTCAATTTCAAGCCTGATATGGAAAGCTAAATAAAGATAGTGGACTGGATTTTGTAGTATTTAACCTTGCAGGTAAATTGCTAATATGAGCATTCTTTCACACAGACTTCTTTAGGCCAATAGTATCTTCTACATTATCAAAGTGGAACTATATGCTTGCTGAAATACAGTTTGCTATCCCCCAGGGTTACAATGCTTAATTTCTTATGAAAATGTCAATTGCTTAGTAACCATTTGCTGCTGCTTTTGAAATCAAATGTTTTGCTAGGAAAAAAAATTATTTTTCTGCTGTGCCATGTACTGAATCTCCTTAAATTACTTACTTGGACTGAAAAAATATATATTTGTTATGGCTCTTTTCCTCACCTACTAGTTCTGAGTTTATATTCCTTCTCTGTGTTCTTCTTGCTTGGCTTGATGGAAAGTAGTCCAATTTACTGTAATGTGGATACTGCTGATGAACAAAAGAAATCCTCCTAAGGCTTTTTAGTTCAGTCATGTTTTTAACTGAATTTTATATTGCTGCTTCTAACCTGTTTTCCTTTTCATCTTTGTTCTGGTTATGGGTCATCTTATCATAAGCCAGGCAGGTTTGAAGGAGGGCAAGACTGATCCTGAGCTACTTGTGAGCTCTTTATGCTTTTATTTATTCCAATTCATTATATGTAAGAGAAAGGAAGATAAATTATTTCCAAAAAACTAAACAGCCAAGCAGAACATGGAGAAGGCAATGGGTTTGTTAAGATTTACTGTGGGGAGCTCTTCTGCTTATTGATCAAAATAGCATATAAACATACTGGATTGCTGATCTTTCTCCACTCTCATCAGAGAGCCGCAGGTGCCTCACTTCTGCAGCACACCTTGAATCCCATTTGAATTACACACAAGCACATGCCCAGGAAATATCCTTGGTGGAGAGGGCCTCTCCAGCAGATGCCAAGCTGAATCTACCAACTTTACACACACACCTCAAGGAGCCCTCGGCTCTGGGGGCAAGCAGAGTTGTGCCAGAGGTCTGGCTGGGTGTTCCTATGCCGCAGCTGTTCCCTGGCTGATGCAAGGCCCACAGAGGCCAGGGCAGCTATGGTACAAGTTATATAGCCCTCAGGATGCATTACTTTGTGCTGGGGAGCAAACTAGTCATCCCCAAGAGAAGGGAGGCACAAGCTTCTTTGTACCAATCTCCACACCAGTGCAGGAATGAATTGAGGTCCTAGCCTCAAGCTTGTGGGTGTAGTGGGGACTGGGAGAAGCCAAAGTCCTAAAACAAGTCCTAAATCAACGCCTCCTGGGCTGGCCACACAACTAGCACAACACCAGCCTAGTTCACTTTAATGGAATTCAAGAGTTTAAGGGGAAACAATGTTGTGTGTGGTGTATGGTAGGAAACAGCTTAATTCAGTAACATGAGTACAGCTACCTAGATGCAGGCATACGAGATAATGGCCTGAGTTTTTTACTGCTCCGACTGCTGATGTATAGACCTTCTGTTCCATTCTCACAGCTAAACAAACCAATGGGGGTGGGGGAAAAGCATACATCTGAATAAGAAGGATGTCCTTTGTGTCATTCTGAATAAGCTACGGTGGCTTTGTTATAATTGGGTATCTACTTCTTTTGTATGAAGACCAAAAGTCAAATTATACCTGCTGCTTGCACAAGGAAGGAAGGGCATAAAGCCAACACAAGGGCCAGCCTCAGTGCATGGTGCCAGGACTGCTTCCTGATGCATATCATCCCAAAGGGCATAGAGCACGCTGAGTGCACCAGGGCAGGGACCAGGCAACTGAAGGACAGTGCGATCTCTCCACCCCACCCCCTACACTCCCTTCACATTGGGTTTCCCAGAGAGAGACTGGGACCAATTCCTGGGGCCAGCTGAGCTACGCAAAGTGTTGGCAGTAATTTGCATTTAATGTGGTAGTTATTGCAAATTTCAGTGTAAACTGAATGGCCCTTATGAAAGATAAACCCAATTTCTCAAGATTAACTCAGTCAACTCAATTACATAAGAAGAAATACGGATAAAATTGCATTTTTTATTAACATATTAAATTAATTTTGTTTTGACACGCACAGGACGTTTTGGCATTTAGTTGGCATAAAACAAATAACTATAGCAAATTCTATAACACTTAAACACACTCATCAAAGGTCTATTAGAATTTTAATAGATATAGGCTTAGGGTCTTGCAAAAAAAGTTTTAATTTGCAAGCACTTTACCCAGAACTTTTGCAAGTAGTTAAATAGGTATTTTTGTTGTTCTTTTTTCCCCCCTCTAAGCAATGCTTCTCTCATAACTCAGATTTCTTTCACTGTGTATTCACAGGAATAGAACAAGATTTTTCTGCTGATGCATCATGGTAAGAAGGATGAAAAATTACATGAGGGGAAAATAACTGTAAATAAGTTGCCAGATGAGAAGCCACATTCCAAACGTTAGCCATTGTATGAACAAAACAGATCAATTTTGTTATTTATCAACCAACCAATGTTTTTAGGTAAGTTCTAGCAGCTTGAATTCTTGGGAATATATATGCCATATTTACAGAGGGCCTGATCAAAAGCCTATTCAAGTTAATAGGCTATTCTATTGATTTCAATGGCCTTTGGATCATGCCCCAAGTCATAACTCCTTACACAACAGATAGCCAAATCAGTGGATGCTTTTGATGGAGCTATAGACATATATTCCAGCACCAACATGGCACTGTTTTATATAAAATACAATCAAGAAATGAACATTTCAAGACAGGTAGTTTATCAGGACCACTGTAGGTCCTATCAGTTATACCTGTTCCATACTACTCTAAAACCTTGTCTAATTACTTTAGTCACAAGTGTGAATTTTTTTCTGGGCAGTTCAAACCTGAGGAAGCTCCAAAAGCACTCAGATATATGACCAAGTTTTCAAATATGTCCAGTAGCAGAGCAACTCCCATTGAGGACAATAAAGATGCCTCATTCCTGCAATGCATCCGAGTGTTTAAGAGACAGAGAATTGAGAATAATGGGAGCTGCTGGGTGCTTTTGAAAATCTGGCTTAGAAAACTGCAGCCTGCACAGCAAGACTAGATGTGTCCCCACAACAATGAGGAAGGATATGGAAAAATGGTGAAAGGGCTTTTGAAGATTGCAGGACAGAAAAGCATGAGTCAGGGAAGATGGGATTCAAACTTTTCATGTATCTGAGGGGTAGCCGTGTTAGTCTGGATCTGTAAAAGCAGATTTCCACTACCTGCGTCTGATGAAGTGGGTATTCACCCACAAAAGCTCACGCTCCAAAACGTCTGTTAGTCTATAAGGTGCCATAGGATTCTCTGCTGCTTTTACAAACTTTTCATGGGCTTCTCAAATCTTGGTCCCCCTGCTCAGTGAAACCGCATAGGTTTGCTCTACTGCAGCTAAGTACCTCCACAGATGAAAAGAAGGTTAGAGAATTTACCTCCTATGTACTGATTTACAAAACATAATGGTGCACTAGTCACCATTTGAGTACTTTGTAATAACTTCATGTCATATATTAAGTTACATATCAGAGAGGGGGCAAATGCATATTATTAGTGGGCAGACAACCTGCAGGACACTGAAGGACAAGAAAGGCACTCTTTAAGCCAATAGAATCCTGTCCCTGTGAAGAATATGAGTGCTGCGCTCCACAGGAATTTGGAGTTCTGGCTAGCTAGAGATGGGAACTGGTAACATTTGTCTGTAAGTGGCCTGTTCCCCCCAAAAATACATAAGCATATCCATACTGTGTCAAACCAATCATCCATCTAGTCCAGCATCTATCTTCTGACAGGAGCAGGCACCACATGTTTCAGAGAGAATGAACAGAAATTGGCAATTTATTAAGTGATTGATCCTCTGTCATCCTGTCCCAACTTCTGGTAGTCAGAGGTTTAGGGATAACCAGAACATGGAGTTGTGGCCCTGACCATCTTGGCTAATACCCATTGATGGACCTGTCCTCCATAAACTTATCTAATTCATTTTTGAACCCAAGTGTACTTATGGCCTCCACCACATCCCCTGGCAATGCGTTCCACAGGTTGACTATGTGTTGTGTGAAGAAGTACTTCCTTTTGTTTAAAATCTGCTGCCTATTAAGTTCATTGGGTGACTCATGGTTCTTGTGTTATGTGAAGGATTAACTCTTTTGCTCCACACCATTCATGATTTTATAGACCTTTATCATACCACCCCTTAGTCATCTTTTTTCTAAGATGAACAGTCCTAGCCTTTTTAATCTCTCCTCATATGGAAGCTATTCCAGACCCCTAATGACTTTTGTTGCTCTTCTCTGTACTTTTTTCAATTCTAATGTATCTTTTTTGAGATGAGGCAACCACAACTGCATGCAGTATTCAAGGTGTGGGCATACCACCGATTTATATAGAGCATTATAATATTTTCTGGTTTATTATCTATCCCTTTTGTAATGGTTCCTAACATTCCGTTAGCTTTTTTGACTGCGCTGCACATTGAGGGGATGTTTACAGAGAACTAACCATGATGACTCCAAGTTTTTTCTTGAGTGATAATAGCTCATTTGGACCCCATAATTTTGTATGTAAGGATTGGGATTATGTTTTCCAAAGTCCATTACTTTGCATTTATCCACATTGAATTTCATCTAACATTTTTGATTCAGTCATGCAGTTTTGTGAGATTTCTTTGTAACTCTTCACAATCAGCTTTCGACTTACCTATCTTCAGTAATTTTGTATCATCTACGAATTGTGTATCATCTATGTCACTGTTTACCTCTTTTTCCAGATCATTTACGACTATACTGAACAGCACTGGTCCCAGTAGAGATCCTGCTATTTACCCACTCCACTGTGAGAGACAGGCCATTTATTCCTAACCTTTGTTTCCTATCAGTGACTGATGCATGAGAGGACTTTCCCTCTTATCCCATGACTGCTTATTTTGCTTAAGGTCAAAGGCCTTTATCAAAGGCTTTCTGAAAGTTCAAGTACATTCTATTCACTGGATCACCATCAAGGAATTCTAATGCATTTGTGAGTCATGATTTCCCTTTATAAAAGCCGTGTTGACTCCTTCTCCAATATATCCTGTTCATCCAATATATCGTGTCTGATAATACTATTCTTTACTATAGTTTCAACCAGTTTGCCTGGTACTGAAGTTAGGCTCACCGGCCTGTAATTGCCAGGATCTCCTCCGGAGCCTTTTTTTTTTTTTTTAAATCAGCATTATATTAACTTTCCACCAGTCACCTGGTTTAGAGGCTGATTCAAGTGACAGGTTACATACCACAGTTAGTAGTTCTGCAATTTCATATTTGAGTTCCTTCAGAACTCTTGTGTGATTACCATCTGGTCCTGGTGACTTGTAGCAATTTGTTCCAAAACCTCGTCTACTGACACCTCAATCTGGGATGGTTCCTCAGATTTGTCACCTAAAAAGAACAAGAATCTCTCTCACATCCTCTGCAGTGAAAAAAGAATGCAAATAGTTCACTTAACTTCTCCACAACAGCCTTTTCTTCCTTGAGTGCTTCTTTAGCTCCTCGATTGTTTGGCAGGCTTCCTGCTCAAATTTGAACCTTAGCGTTCATAACCTGAGAAGCTAGCATGAACCCTCTAAGCTTAATTACCAGCTTAGATCTGATAGGCTGCCACCAACCAGGAATCAGTGCCTGCTACACTTGGTCCCCCCCAAACTTCCCTATGGGACCCCAAGACTCAGATGCCCTGAGTCTCCTAACACAGGAAAATAAACCATTCCCCCCACCTCTCTCCCACCCAGAATTTCCTCTCTGGGCTAACCTGAGAGTTACTGATGCAACCTCTTTACATCACAATACCAAGAAGCATGTCTCCTCTCTTCCACAAAGAGACAAACCCAAAGACAAGGAAACAGAAAAGATTCTATCTCTCTTCCCCCTTAGCTTCTTCCCGCCCTGGGACACTAGGAGAGTTAAACACAGAGAGCAGTTTTTCCCCTCCCCCCTGTCTTTCCTTTCTCCCACCAATTTCCTGGTGGGTCAACTAGAAAAAAAAATCCACAGGTCTTAAAAAGCAAAACTTTTAATAAAAAAAGAAAGAATAGAATAACAGTTCTCTGTAATCTAGATGGTAAGATACAGGGTTTTCAACTTATAGAAAATGAATAAACAATAGAAAAGGGATAAACAGCCTTATCCAAAAACAATACAATTTAAAGTACTTATAGCCAAATACACATAAAGACTCCACCAGCCAGATAAACAGATGCAAATACAGCAAAACAATTTAAAAGACTATACTTTTGCTAACTTTGTACTTACAACTGGGAAACAGAAGATTAGAAGGACTGGAAATAGATCCTCTCATAGCTGAGAGAGCACAGAATAGACAAAGACCCAAGACCAAGAAAAACCCACAAATTCCCTCCCTTAAGCTTTGAAAAATCCAGTTTCCTGATTGGTCCTCTTGTCAGTGTTTGGTTCCCTTTGTTAACCCTTTACAGGTAAAAGAAACATTAACCCTTAGCTATCTGTTTATGACACTGCTACTGATGTACTTAAAAAAAAATTGCTGTTAGTTTTTGTGTTTGGTTAGTTGCTCTTAAAATTCTTTTTTGGCCTGCCTAATTATACCTGACTTGACAGAGTTTGCATTCCTTTCTATTTTCCTCAGTAGGATTTGACTTCCAATTTTCAAAAGATGTCTTTTTGCCTCTAACTAACTCTTACTGTTTAGCCATGGTGGCATTTTTTGGTCCTCTTACTGACTTTTTATTTGGGGTGGTGTGGCCAGGTATACATATAGTTTGATCCTGTATTATGGAGATTTTTAAAAGTTTCCATGCAACTTGCAGACATTTTACTCGTGACTGTTCCTTTTAATTTACATTTAATTAGCCTCCTCAATTTTGTGTAGTGTCCCTTTTTTATGTTAAATGCTACTGTGATGGGTTTCTTTGGTATTCACCCCCTCATAAAGATGTTAAATTTAATTACATTATGGTTGCTATTATTCACTCTTGCACTAGAGCCTCTTCACTGCTAGGACTAAATCAAAAATTGTCATTCCCCTTATGGGTTCCAGGACTAGAGCAGTCATTAATGGTGTCTAGAAATTTTATCTCTGCATTCCATCCTGAAGTGACGTGTTCCCAGTTGATATGGGAATAGCTGAAATGTCCCATTATTACTGGGCTTTCTGTTTTTGTAGCCTTTCTAATCTCCCCGGCATTTCACAATCATCATCACTATCCCAGTCAAGTGATTGACAGTATATTCCTACTGCTATACTCTTGTTATTCAAGCATGGAATTTCTATCCATAGAGATTCTATGGTACTGTTCGATTTACATAAGATTTTTACTATATTTGACTCTATGCTTTCTTTCACATAGTGCCACTCTCCCACCAATGCAGCCTACTTTGTCATATTGTGTACCATGGTATTGTTGGGTCCCACTGATTATCATTGCTCCACCAAGTTTCTGTGATGCCTATTATAGCAATATCCTTATTTAATACCAGACACTAAGGTTCACCCATTTTAGTATTTGAACTTCTTGCACTTGTATACAAGCACTTATAAAATTTGTCATTATTCTGTTGTCTGCCTTCATGTGCTGTAATTGAATGGAACTCTTTTGTTTGTCTGTTTCTCATCAGCTCTTACCTGTACTTTATCAACTTTTATCCTCTTCTCTTTCCTAAGATGTAGAATATCCCCTTCAATAAATCCTCCCCCAGAGGAAGTGTCTGTCTGAACCATATTCTCTTCCACACCAGTCAGTATTCCCCTAGCCCCTAGTTTAAAAACTCCTCTGCAACCTTTTTAATTTTACATTCCAGAAATTTAGTTCCATTTTGATTTAGATAAGAACATAAGAATGGCCATACTGGGTCAGACCAAGGGTTCATCCAGCCCAGCATCCTGTCTGCCGACAGTGGCCAATGCCAGGTGTCCTAGAGGGAGTGAACCTAACAGGCAATGATCAAGCGATCTCTCTTCTGCCATCCATCTCCACCCTTTGACAAACAGAGGCTAGGGACACCATTCCTTACCCATCCTGGCTAATAGCCATTAATGGACTTAACCTCCATGAATTTATCTAGTTCTCTTTTAAACCGTGTTATAGTCCTAGCCTTCACGACCTCCTCAGGCAAGGAGTTCCACAGGTTGACTGTGCGCTGTATGAAGAAGACCCTCCTTTTATTTGTGTTAAACATGCAGCACATTAATTTCATTTCATGGCCCTTAGTTCTTATATTATGAGACCAAGTCAATAACTTTTCCTTATTCACTTTCTCCACACCACTCATGATTTTATCTTATCCTTTATCATATTCCCCCTTAGTCTCCTCTTTTCCAAGATGAAAACTCCTAGTCTCTTTAATCTTTCCTCATAAGGGACCCATTCCAAACTCTAATCATTTTAGTTGCCCTTCTCTGAACCTTTTCTAAAGCCAGTATATCTTTTTTGAAATGAGGAGACCACATCTGTACACAGTATTAAAGATATGCATGTACCATGGATTTATATTAGGGCAATATAATATTCTCCATCTTATTTTCTATCCTTTTTTTAATGATTCCTAACATCCTGTTTCCTTTTCTGATTTCCGCTGCACACTGCATGGTTGTCTTCAGAGAACTATCCATGATGACTCCAAGATCTCTTTCCTGATTAGTTGTAGCTAAATTAGCCCCCATCATATTGTATGTATAGTTGGGGTTATTTTTTCCAATGTGCATTACTTTGCATTTATCCACATTAAATTTTACTTGCCATTTTGTTGCCCAATCACAGTTTTGTGAGATCTTTTTGAAGTTCTTCACAGTCTGCTTTGGTCTTAACTATCTTGAGCAGTTTAGTATCATCTGCAAACTTTGCCACCTCACTGTTTACCCTTTCTCCAGATCATTTATGAATAAGTTGAATAGGATTGGTCCTAGGACTGACCCTTGGGGAACACCACTAGTTACCCCTCTCCATTCTGAAAATTTACCATTTATTCCTACCCTTTGTTTCCCTGTCTTTTAACCAGTTCTCAATCCATGAAAGGATCTTCCCTCTTATCCATGACAACTTAATTTACATAAGAGCCTTTGGTGAGGGACCTTGTCAAAGGCTTTCTGGAAATCTAAGTACACTATGTCCACTGGATCCCCTTGTCCACATGTTTGTTGACCCTTCAAAGAACTCTAATAGATTAGTAAGACACATTTCCCTTTACAGAAACCATGTTGACTTTTGCCCAACAATTTATGTTCTTCTATGTGTCTGACAATTTTATTCTTTACTATTGTTTCAACTAATTTGCCCTGTACTGACATGTTAGACTTACCGGTCTGTAATTGCCCAGGATCACCTCTAGAGCCCTTTTTAAACATTGGCATTACATTAGCTATCTTCCAGTCATTGGGTACAGAAGCTGATTTAAAGGACAGGTTACAAACCATAGTTAATAGTTCTGCAATTTCACATTTGAGTTCTTTCAGAACTCTTGGGTGAATGCCATCTGGTCCCAGTGACTTGTTACTTTAAATTTATTAATTCATTCCAAAACCTCCTCTAATGACACTTCAATCTGTGACAATTCCTCAGATTTGTCACCTACAAAGGACGGCTTAGGTTTGAGAATCTCCCTAAAATCCTTAGCCGTGAAGACTGAAGCAAAGAATTCATTTAGTTTCTCTGAAATTACTTTATCATCTTTAAGTGCTCCTTTTGTATCTCAATCATCCAGGGGCCTCACTGGTTGCTTAGTAGGCTTCCTGCTTCTGATGTACTTAAAAAAGATTTTGTTATTACCTTTTGAGTTTTTGACTAGCTGTTCTTCAAACTCTTTTTTGGCTTTTCTTATTACATTTTTACACTTAACTTGGCAATGTTTATGCTCCTTTCTATTTACCTCACTAGGATTTGACTTCCGTTTTTTCAAAATCCTACTGTCCTTACTGTATAGGCCTCATCTTTCTCAAAAGATTCTCCAGTTCCTAATAAACCTAAAACTCTCCTCCAAACACCATCATCACAACCATGCATTGAGACCTTGCAGTTCTGCCTGTCTAACGGGTCCTGTGATTGGAACTGGAAGCGTTATAGAGAATGCTACCTTGGAGGTCCTGGACTTTAATCTCTTTCTTAGCAACCCATATTTGGCCTCCAGGACTTCTTTCCTAGCTTTCCCCAAGTCAATGGTACCTATATATACCACAACCACCGGCTCCTCCCCGGAAGTGCACGTAAGTCTATCTGGATGTTTCAAGAGATCCGCAACCTTTGCACTCAGCAAGCAATTCACCATGCAGCTCTCCCAGTCATCACAAACCCAGCTATCTATATTTCCAATAATCAATTTCCCCTATCACTATTACCTATCTCTTCCTAATAACATGGGTCCCCTCCCTAGAAGAGATATCTCCAGTATGAGGGTTTACCATGACATTATCTGCAGGAGGGTTCCAACTACAAGATTGTTTCCCTCTGCTCCAGCTTGATGTTCTTCTTTCCTGAGACATTCATCCACCTCAGCAGCACAGAATCTGTCAGACTGGAGTTGGAACCAGTTTAATGTGTCCTAGAAAGTCTCATATATATACACCTCTCAGTCTCCCTTAGCTCCTCCAGTTCCACCACTCTGGTCTCAAGATACCATACTCTGCCTCTGAGGGTCATGAGCTGCTTGCACCGAATGCACACATGTGCCATTGGCTCACAGGCAAGTAAATCATACATGCTGAATTCAGGACAATAAACTAGATAGTCCACTACTCTGCTATGGACTTCTGCCTGCATTATTTTTATGCTTGCAGGGGTGGTTTTCTGTGTCTTCTTTGTGCGTGTGCATGCGTGTTTTTGAAGTGGGAGTTATTGGTCTAAGTTTAGATAATGTTTATTAGGAGGATCAGGATTTCACATTCCCTCTCTAGACTCCTTTTGCAAAACTCCCATTTGCTGCTCCTGTTCGCTAGCTCCTCTGGTCACTTCAGAGCTGGCTTTTTAAACCCCTGTTCTCTCTGAGTTAGGAGCCCTTAGCAAGAAGATGAGGCTAACAAGATTAGGGATCAAAGAATAGCAGGCTATAGCCTCGTTAGGAAGCTCTCAGCCTTGCCTCTCAGGCCACTAGGCTCAGCACACAGCCCCACAACCAGGCCACACTATAAACTTCAAATCAAGCAGACTCAAGGCAAGCAAGCAAGCAAGCAAGCAAGCACACTACAAACAAACAAACAGACATACCAACTCACCCTGAGGGGTATGTAGTCAGTCCTCCTTCAGGTCAACAACTCTTTTGCAAAACATCCATTTGCTTTTCAGGTAACATGCTGTTTCCTCAGCTCCTGAATCCCCTGAAGGAGAGTTCTGTGTTACCCAGCCCCTGCCACTGGACACTTGAGTCTGCTGTCTCCAAAGAGGCAGAACACACACCAGATTGTTGGCTCAGCAGAGGGTGCGCACCTCACTTTAACACAGCAGTACTGAGATGAATTTATAATACAAAGAATAAATTTATTAAGAAAGACCAGAGATGTAAGTGATACTAAGCAGAGGTAATAAAAAATGTTTATAAATAAAACAAACGTGTAATCAGCCTTTCCAGTGACTAAAACTTAACTCAGCAGGCTACAATCATGCCTAAGGCAGTTTTCTCACCTACAGTCACTTGTTAGCATCACCAGCCTACACAGCTGGGGATTCATTGTTCAGAGATGCAAAGAGTGCAGACCTCTTTGTTCCCTCAGTGATAGACAACACAAATGTCTTCTTGCTTCTCCTTATATTACCCAAAGTTTATTGTCTTTGTCACTAGCATCAGGATGAATCTCTGGAGTTCAGACTCCAGTGCCTTCCCCTGCTGATTTCACATCCTCCTGTTAATTTGTGCCTCCTGTTTATCTTCCAGGCAAATGAACTGATCATTATCTCTGGCATCACCAGGCTCAATTTACACTGGGGACATGGAGATAAATAACCTCCCTTTTGTCTAGAAGAAAACCTGTTTCTCCCTTTGTTTGGTTACAGACTTTCAAGCATACTGTCAGTAAGCACTCAGAATTCCTCTGTGGTGGTAATACATACATTTCACAATGACATTAATGACCAGTGTGTCACTAGCTTACATTTCCTATCTCACACAACATTCTTTATAGGTAACTTGTGACAGCAATGTGCTAGGTGTAGTGTGTTTGTCAGGCTTGAAAGGGGTTGTTGTTACATAAACCCTCTGCTAGTGGGCATTAAGCGGCTCTTAAGGTCACAGGGTCATAGAGGATAAAAGCCTGTTGCTATTACCAGCTAACAGAGCTACTCCTTGAATATCTATATCTAATCTAGATCTAGATATCAATATAGATATATCTGTGTGTATAGATAGGGAATACACACATGCAAATACATCCAAAAAATCCTTATATTTTGATAAAAAAGACCCTTAGCTTGCATTTGCCTTCATCATAAATAGAGTCTTTAGAGAAAGAAAATTTGTGTAAAAGGCTTGCAGCTAAATAAAATAAACATTTATCTGAGGTGAGGAAGCACTCGCTAATGAAAGAACAACAAGTAAGCCTTTACCCCTTATCAGTGACCAGCTCAATAAACCTAATCATAAACCCTCAAAAAGTTACACCAAAACAGTAGCAGTCAGTCAAAGAGAAGGTTGTCATGCTGTTAAAAATCTCAGCTGCTCTGTTTTGAGAATCAGTCACAACAGTGCAGATAGCAGATTTCTTTGGGATCGGGGCGGGCATTCGTGTGCATGCTTCACCTTTCTGCTGTGCCTGTTCAAGATTCTGAAACTGAAGAATCTGTCTCTCAGACAAGTGTCACTATGGAGTGTCATTTCTTTCTACCTGATATACAGTGAATCCACAAAAGGAGACAGAGCTTTCTAAAGGAATAGGAAAATAACTGCTTAATGAGAAACAGGGCACCATAATTTTCATTTTACATCATGCTTACAACCACTTCCAGGGGATTCAGATTTCTACTGTCCTGCCCAGAATTCCTCATGCATATCAAGGAGTCTCATTTATTTCATTCTTTGTAAGATATGCTCAGCAATTTACTAATGGGAAAAACAAATAAACAAACAAAAAACCATAGATGACTCAATGGTGCCAGATTCAGAAGACACTTCAAAACTGTGAAAAGCAAATAGCTTTAAATATATTCTTTCCTTGTTTCATTAACACAATTCCAAAAGCTCTATTCCCATCCCCAAACATCCACGTTGTTGTCCACAGCCCACCCAACAACCATCACATGATAATGACATTTAGTTACTGACTTGGCCAGATGTAAAAGCAGCTATACTGAATGAAAGGCTCTATGTCCCATTGCTAGGACCTTCCACCTGTTCCCCTTGCCCCTGAGTGCGCACTTGAAAATAAATCCCCTTTCAATGTATTATTGCTTTTAAAAGAATAACTGTGAAAGTCAACAGCCTATGCTTTAATTTACTGTATTGATAATTTAATGACCATCTCACTCTGCAAGATAAGATTTGCCAAAATGCTTGAATAGTTTAGGAGCCTTTGTGAAAGTTTTAATCCATAATCCTTTTCTTTAAAAAAATTATTTGGAGGTCAGGTAGCAACTCCATGAAAGCTCTGATATATCTGCATTGAACTAATACAAAACCAATGGGCAGAAGCTTTTAGTCTGGCTGAGTTGCTCCTGGTTCAAGACCGAAGGAGAGAGGCAAAGGTGGCTTTAAGCACTATTCTTTGGGCTGATCTGTGCCATTCTGGATTCATAGTGCAAGTGAACTGCTTGACTAGTCCTGGCTGCCCACAGTGCCAAAAAGGGGCCATTCTGGCACTGGCAGGTTGCCAGGATGTGGAGATGCTCCTGCCTGACCTCCTGCACTGTGGACTGGGAGGGGGTGGCATCAGAGTCACTATGGTGACTCTGTACCACCTGGGGATCCTGCTGCACTGGAGAAATCTCCCAAGAACACATTAAGACTCTTTTGAGGCTATTTTGCACAGGAAGAGTGGCACAAATCAGCCAGAGCTAAGTCAAGGATCCAACCCTATATCTCAAGTAATAGCGAATCGATCATGCTTCAAAGGCTTGATCTATAGCCCACTGAAGTCAATAAGACAACTTCCATTGACTTGGTGAGCTTTCAATGACATTACAAAGGACTAAGGATCTCAGAGGTTACTTTTGCTATCTTTCTGTCTTTCACTTCAACTATTTCTTTACCAAGTTGTCCAACAAAATCCACTTCTTTGTGCCCCTAAAAGAAACTGAAAAATTACTTTATCAAAGCTTTACTGATTTCCAAATTACATGTGATCTTGTACCGTATAGGAATTGAGTAGTATCCCTTTAAGTAGCCAGTAAGCACTAGTGGTGCTCATCATTTTCTATGCTTTAGAAACAAGCCATAGCAGCATTGTATATGTATAATAGGGCATTTCATGTTGTCTACAGCTAGTAAATACAGTTATGTAAACCCCTCTATGCCTGTGGTTCCTTCATGTTATGTTTTCTGTGTAAAAAGCAAAAGACAAATAAATCTGTTTACACTAAATTGTCAAAAATGCATTATGGCAGCATAACTATTCGCAAGGTGGAGTGAGGAATTGTGAAATGACACATATAGAGGCCCCTTGTCCTTATGAGAGTAAAGAAATTCTGCAGTAATTTTAGACTTGCACCAGATAGCTCTTATGTTAACAATGAGATTTCCTTTGATGTCTGGAAGGGCTTTGAGGAATGAGGTACTTTACTTACACTGTAAGCTCTTTGGAGCAGGGACCACTTTTTTGGCTACATCTACAATATACACATTAGCTACATGTCAGTGAAAGGGTCTGGCAGAAGTGAGGCAGCACGAGAAGACTTCATCAGCTCCCCCCTACCGGAGCCTTTCACTGCAGCTAGGGAAGGCTCCAGCAATAGGGAGCTGGCAGAGCCTTTTCCCACTGCCAGAGTCTTTCCCTGAGCTGAAGAAAAGCACTGGTAGAGGGGAAGCAATGGGAAGAGACTGAGGGTATGGCTACACTTGGAAATGTGCAGCGCTGGGAGTTACAGCTGTGTTCGTACAGCTGTGTAGGAACAGCGCTGCAGTGTGGCCACACTGGCAGCTACCAGCGCTGCAGTGTGGCCACATTTGCAGCATTTGAAGTGCTGTTGAGAGTGGTACATTGTGGGCAGCTATCCCACAGAGCACCTCGTCCCATTTTGGCGCTGTGGGTTGTGGGAAGGGGACGGAAGGGTACAGGTCATTCCGCTTCCTGTCCCAATGCCCTGTGGTGCATCGCTCCATATTCCAGCAGTTTGGTGCCATTGTGAGTCTCCAGCGCGATTTCTGTTAGAAATGGAGCCCGAGCTGCTGAGGACTTCGCTGATGAATGTCGCCAGCACATCACGTTTGGCAGCTGACCTATTCCTTCAGCTCCAAAGTGACAGTGAGGAGTCTGAAGATGATTTAGATTCGCCTGATGCGCGTGACACTAAATTGCTTGTGGCAGTAACGGACGTGCTCAGCACCGTTTGGAACGCCGCTTTGGGCTTGGGAAACAAGCACTGAGCGGTGGGATCACATCGTCATGCAAGTCTGGGATGACGAGCAGTGGCTGCGAACTTTAGATGGAGAAAGCCACTATTCATGGGACTGTGTTCTGAGCTCGCCCCAACCCTGCAGTGCAAAGGACATGAGATTGAGAGCTGCCCTGTCACAGTGGAGAAGCGAGTGACTATTGTAGTCTGGAAGATGGCAACTCCAGACAGCTACCGATCGTCGCGAACCAGTTGGTGGGAAAGTCGACCATTGGAATAGTGTTGATGCAAGTTTGCCGGGCCATTAATCGCATCCTGCTAAGAAGAACCGTGACTCTGGGAACATGCAGGACATTCTGGGCTTTGCACAAAACGGTTTCCTAATGTGGAAGGGTGGAGATGGGACGCATTTCCTATTCTGTCACCACCCCACCTGCATCCGAGTACGTTAATTGGAAGGGGTATTTCTCTATGGTTTTCCAGGCGCTTGTGGATCACCGTGGGCGTTTCACTGACATTTACACAGCTGGCCTGGAAAAGGTGCATGAGAACACATCTTTCGGAACAGTGGCCTGTTCAGGAAGCTGCAGGCCAGGATTTTTTTTCCCAGACAGGAAGATCACAGTAGGGGACGTCGAAATGCCCATTGTGATCCTTGGAGACCCCGCTTACCCATTAATGCCTTTGCTCATGAAACCATATACAGGGAAGCTTGGCAGAGAAGATGATTCAACTACAGGCTGAGCCGGTGCGAATGACTGTGGAATGTGCTTTTGGCCATTTAAAGGGCGCTGGAGGTGTCTTTATGGAAGCTAGACTTGGGGGAAAGCCGCATTCCCCACGGTTTATATCCACGTTGTTGTACCCTCCATATATTTGTGAAGGGAAGGGTGAAACATTCAGTGAGAATGGGCCTCTGAGGTTCAATGCCTGGGAGCTGAATTTGCACAGCCAGAGAGCAGGGCTACTAGAGAGGCCAGCACAGTGCTTCAGGATTGGGATGCCTTAAGGAGCAATTTTGAGGCTGAAAACCAACAGTTCATGTTTGGTGCCTTGCACAGGACTGAAGTGCAGTAGTTGCATGATTTGCAGTGCACGTTTTCCCTTGGGTCAGTTTGTTTCACTTTTCTGCAATAATTAAACTGTTTAAAGCCAAGGAATCCTTTATAAATATAGTACTAAAAGGGGTGGGGTAGGAGTGCTGAACTGTACAGTCAGATGTTTGAATATGTCTGCCTGGAGCGCTGTGCAATGCCTGCTACACTTCAGGATTAATATGCTGCATGGTGATGGGGCGTTGGGGTGGAGTGGCATAGGGTAAAGTTGTAGTTCTCAGAGCTGGTAGGTGAACTTAATGTGTTGGGGGCAGCTGGTGGTGGTAAGAACCAGGATGCTGGAGAAGGGGTTTTGAGCAACAGTGGGGCAAGCGGAGAGAGCTTGGGATGGGGGGGGTTAGCACGTAGTGATCTGCCTGCATGGCTACCAGTGACTGCATACAGTCCGTTTGGTGCGCCAGGAGGCTTATCCGCTGCTTTGTTGCTTTTCTCTTAGCCAATTCCTTTCTCCTGCTTTTTGTTTCCCTCCACTACTGAATTTCTCTCTCCAGTCCTGCAGCCTCTTACTCTCTCTGGCATACTATTCATAACTGCTTTCACCAATCCTCTTTGCTTTTTCTTGGTCTTCCCTCAATTCTGTAGTCTCACATCAGTCCGTGATAGGGCGGAGGATTCAAGGACACTTAAAAAAACAGAAACATGTATTACAGAGGCTGCATTGTTTATAATCACAGTGAAGGAGATTGTAGACTATTGTAGCATCATTGATACAAGCAAACATAGCACAGAGAGGCCACAGCAGCAAAGACATGGTGAGTAATGGGAATGAAGTGATTAATGAATCCATGTTTCTGCCGCGACTCACTCGACGGGGAGCTGCTTGAGTCAGGGCTCACTGGGTTTCTTTGCATTGGGGAAAGCAGAGAGCAGCTGGGGGAAATGCACTGAACACTATCCCTACATTTTCTACAGGATTTTATCCTGCCAGATATTTCGCTGCTCCGGGTCACCTGGGAAGAGCGGGAGGGTCTTCTCGGCAATGTGGATTCCGCCCTGGTCCATATTCAGCTTGCCTGTGTGCAGCAATGGTCCCGCACCCTCACGGCACAGTGGCGGGGACGTGTTAGCCTGACTGGGACAAGGACCACAGTGGCTCTCACTATAAACTTGCGCAAGCACATTGCCCACGCTCTGGCTGAACTTTTCAAGAGATTACAGAGTCGATTACCGCGACATGATAGACCAAATCAATGGGCTATTCCACATCTAGGCATGCATGCAGGCAGCATAAGCCCCCCCACTCCTCACCCCAAAACATTTCCCTCCTTAAATAAAGCTGCTTACTGGGAACACGCTCCTCTGCTTCTTCTTCACCAACAAGCTCTAGCTGCTGCGACTGGCTAGCTTCCTCCTGGCTTGAGAAGAGCTCCTGGCTGCATGCCTCCTGGGACTCCGGGGTGTCCCCACCATCCCAGTACCTCACTCTTGTTTTCCTCTACACCCTCCCCTCTTCTCCGGCTCTGAACTGTCCATCGTGGTCCTCGGACTGACACTGGGGTCACACCCAAGTATCGCATCCAGCTCGTAGTAAAAATGGCAGGTCGTGGGGGCAGCACCTGAGCGGCGGTTTCCCTTCGGGGTTTGCAATAGACACTCGTAGCTCCTTTACTTTAACCTGCACCTGCAAACCGTCCCGTTCATGGCCCCTTTGCAGCACGGACTTTGATATCTGCCCATAGGTATCATATTTTCTACAGCTGGAGCGCAGCTGTGACTGCACAGCTTCCTCCCCCGAAACACTGATGAGTCCTGCAGCTCGCCATTGCTCCAGCTGGGGCTCGTTTTGGGGCATGGCATGGTCAGTGATTGATTGATTGATTGCACTCCACACATGGCTGAGCAAACGGGAAGGGGATTTTAAATTCCCGGGCATTTAAGGATGGGTACTGAGGCCCCGGGCACGTGGAGTGTGAAACGATGAGCAGAGTGGCTGAAAAGGTATGCTGGGATACCTCCCAATACCCTGGAGGCCAATAACAGCGCTTTTGGTGTCCACACCTGATGAGCAGCGCTGCATCACCAGCACTGGAATCGCTACACCCTAAGCAAACCAAGTGTACAGGCAGCGCTGCAGCCAGGGAGTTGTAGCACTGGCTGGGCTTTCCAAGTGTTTACACAGAGTGAGTTGTAGCACTGTAACCCCATCACCAGCGCTGCAACTCTCCAGTGTAGCCAAGCCCTGAGTCTTTCTCAATTGCCTCCCCCTAGCCACACCCTTTGCACATATGTACCTGAGGTCACACTTTGGGGTTATGGGTCTGACCCAAACTAACAAATGTAGCCAGCTCAAATCTAGGAGGACATTCCATACCTCATGTGTTTGCTACTTAGTGGGTCAAGTTCTGATCTTGCTTTCACCTGTAAATTATTATCTATTATTTTCATTGCAGTCACTCCTGAAGGCCCTAGACAGGGCAGGGTCCACACACGTATAGGGTCCTACCAAGACTCAGGAGGAAAATAAAAGCAATTCAGTGGAACTACTCTTCAAATTTACTCCTGTGCACCAGAGAACAGAATTTGCCCAGGTCTTGGAAGCCTGTGGTAGAGAAAGCAAGTTTCATTTTAAAACCCAGAAACTCACCACTGATTGTGTGGTACAGTGCAATTTGTATTCTGTGGCTAAAGACGTTGCAGCATATGCTTGCATCAGCTCCAAAGTGCATATCCATACAGGCCAGAACTGTTGGCAGACAGACATTTACATTAATCTCAAACCTTAATCTCAAAATTGATTGTGTGGCCAAAGGTGGCTCTAGCCGCCAGGTCATGCAAAAGAAACGTTACAGTTTATGAAGCAGTTCTGAAAACATAGTTCAGTAAGCTATCACCCATTAATGCAGCACTACACCCTTGCTCCCACCAATGCTAACTACAAACAATTCAAGTGTGGTGTACATGCCATCCCCAGCCAGTACTATCCCATAGCATCACTACAGACCCAGGGTATAGCCACAATGCAATCAATGAATAATGTTGCAACAACTGCCCTCAGCAAATCAAAGGAAGCAGTATCAATACATACTCAAATATTCTTACATGGTGCACTCCATGTATGATGGACAGGAACACAATACAAGCCATATTATATCTGGCTATATTAAATACTTACATGACTCTCATTCCTACAGTGTCTTAGCACCTCACAATCTTTAATGTATTTATCCTTACAACATCCCTGTGATGTAGGAAAGAGCTATTATCCCCATTTTACAGATGAGGAACTGAGGCACAAGGGACTAAATAACAAGGTCACATAAGAAGTCTGTGTTAGATCAAGTCCTTGGCTTTCACAGCAGATAGAATCAGTAGACCTTCATAGGACCTAATGCCCACAGTTAGCAATTCTGTACATGCATTTACAGAAGCGCTCAGGAATTACCAAGCAGAAGGGCTTCACAGCTGAACTAGCTTACAGTACAAATCACTGTTCCAAACTCCACAAAGGGAAGATCAACACAGCCTGTGGACGTGATCTACAGAAGCTGAGAGCAGCATCTTACTGGCCAGAATTGTCATGCCTGTCAGGTTTATGTGATTTGGATTCACCATAGGTTATGACTGCAAACTTTGAGTGCAGGTGGCAGCATTTATTTGGAGATCTGTATGTGTGCACCTGAGCAGAGCTTTCTAATCTTGTTTCTTTTCTCCATTGCTTTTGAGATATTGCTATTTTGTGCGTGCCTTTATGCAGATACACTTACACAACTTGTATTAAATGTATTTTTACGCATGTTCATTCAAATGATTTGCTCAATGACGAGTCAGACAGACCTTTCAGCTCAGTCGTGGAGATAGTTTCATCACTCAAAAGCAGAACATGCTCTTTCCTTTCTGAGCTGAAGATAGTACAGCTAGGTTCTTATACAGCTGTCATCACTGTAGTACCTGAACACCTTGCCTAAGTGATGGCACCGTAAAACATTCTTTACAAGTGGACTTAGGTCAAGATTTTCAAAATTGACTAGTAATTTTGGGTGCCCAGTTTTGAACACCTTAAAGGGCCTGATTTGCAGAGTTTGGAAGCTTAGCCTCTTCAAGGGGTCTCAAGCTGGTCACCCAAAAACAGAGACACCCAAAATCACCAGTCACTTTCAAAAAAAATTTTTTTTCTATGGTCTGTGTTTCTTTTAGGAGCTTCCTGGGGAGAAGCAACAAAGAGAGAGAGAGAACTAGATGAGATGAAAGAGAGAGACAAGGAATAGAAAAACTAGAGACCTGGCAACCATGCCTGAAGTTGGCACGGGAGTTTAATGAGGGTGATGCCCTCACACGTGAAGGTCCTCAACAACAACAAACAGCAACCAGGTGTGCCTTGATCTGTTATTTATCTTGACATTAAAGAGAAAGATGAGCTAAGCAAGCACAAGATTAATTAATATCAATCAGGCAATGTTATGACACGCTTCATCAAAGGAGCCACAGCTCTGTTTGGCACAGCTGCAGAGAGTTGGGTAAGTGAGGCTTTAAACCTTTGCAGTCCTTAGATGCCCAGAGCAGCTGCGGTGCTATTAGGTTGCTGACATAACTTAGAGGAACCACAGGGCTATGCTAAATCTCATCAGCATATTACAGCCCCCATTTAGACTCTGGGAGCAGCCAGGGATTGCTGGAATGCAGGCTGATCCAGCTGCAAACTCTCTGTACTTTAGCATGCCCCCTCTGCCATCGGACATGCTCAGGTGCTCATCTAGAGAAGCGTGTGGCCCCTTTGAACTGATCTGAACAAGGATCAGGATCCAACTTAGAGTTTTCAAAAATGAATATTTATAAAAGTCCTCTGAAATTCTTGTCTCTTAGGAACATGAGGTCATTGAGCAAAAAGTGGTATTTGCATAGAACTAAAGCACTTCCAGCATTTCTAACTTTGCCTGAACTCAGTCCTAAAATTCGTAGCAACTGCATAGACTAAATAGTGATATAATATGGATTTTTCAGTGTACTGCATAGACAATAATAGTTGTCAATGTAGGAACTATAAATTTCTGCTGTTATACAGCTTCAGTTTCAAATCTTTTAGTTTATACTTCCACATCCCAAGATTTACAAAAAGTATCTAAAAAACAAATAGAATTCTTTAGTAGAGTTTTCCAGTGGTAAAGCGCTTTGACTAAATCTGAATACTTAGTAAGATGTAGCTCACTGCCAGAAGACTGCAAAAGGTCTTCTCTGAATACAGCAATCTTCAAATGTCTGTGCAATATTTAAACTGTCCTTAATTTAGGAGCTGGACTAAACTAATTATCATGAACATCAAAAGGTTTCCAGAAATATATTCATTAAACACTTCCTTTTCCTAGCCTTTTAAAATGACTCCTGGCTTCATTAGCATAAGTTTTCTCTTTAATTGGGTGCTAATGATGGTGCTTTTTCACAGGATTTTCACTGCAGGTACCTTGGGGCAAGTAAACATATAAATAGATTCGGCAAGCTCTGGGGCTAGGTTCTCCAGTTAAGTGAATCATTACATTAAAAAGATACAAAATTACAACGCTGAGCACTGCCTTAAATCAACCTCAGTGCTTTGCATTTCAAAATAAATCATAATATGACCAAAGCCTTTATTAAATGTCCACTCGTTAAAAAGCAGAAATATCAGTGGTTTTCCTACAACTTATTTGGGTTGACCTCTAAACTGCCATCTTCTGAATTTCACAGCGATGCATTATTTATTTGTAACAGCATCCGGGTTTCATTATTTTTATTTAGCATTGAATTCTGAACAGAGCAACTCCTCGACTGGGTGACCCCCTCTCAACTGATGAAGGTCTAGAAACAGGTGGCCTCCCACCAGGGTTCCTAGTACACATTTCTTTTCCCTTCAATTAGACACCTCTCTCCCTGTCATTGACAACCAGTTTTTATTGATGTCTTGAGTGGTCACATAAGACATATTTCATTGTATTTTATTTTGTGGCAGAGGATTCCATGAAGATGAGACCGCTTTCCTCTTCCTCCTCGGGGTAGAGGAGAAGAGGCTCTCTCATATCCTCTCATTCTGGGAATGGCGGAGGTAGGGAGGAGTGGAGACTATCATTACAGAGATTCGAAATGGAGGGAGGTCCAGTGATGGAGCACCATAAGCCTGGTTCAACCTCATTTTAGGTCAACAGACCATCAAGGTCATTATTCTTCTAACAAAGCCATAATGACCCTCTGTCACCAGATATCTTCTGCTAGAGGATACCCTTATTTATGAACTGAAACTGCAGCAACTTCTTCATTCAGAGCCTGGGCAAAATCAATTAAAATATGAATAGATTTTATGCACTGATCTTAGTAGAAAGAGCTCATTTTTAGTTGGGGAAAACAAAACAAAACACACAACAACCTTAGAAAGTAACAAAAAGCCGAAATTTCCCACAAAATGAACATTTTCAATTAGAAACTATTGAATCATTTAATTGATAATAATACAAAACCATATCATGTAGCTAATCCTGAATCATTACAAAATAAAATATTTAATATATATTACACATACATTAATAAATATTAAAATGTGTTTGATATAAAAATCAAAATAAAAGAAATCAAAATTACGAAGTTGAAACAATTATTTTTTCCTTATCAAAATGAAATGCTTCAACATTTTAAAAATGCAATGAGAAAGTCAAAATGATTTGTTACCATATTTTTGATTGGAAAAAGTTGTATGTTTCATTAACAGTTGCACAGTATAGTTCATATTTATGCACACTAACTTATCCTCATGACATGGGCCAAATCTTATAATTTTATTGTTAGTCTCATGATAATTGGGGTCTATATTAAAACCCCAGCTGAAGACGTGGTATGAATACATGAGAATTTTTTTAAAGTAACTTTATGGCTGCAAAGAAAAATGATAATGTGACCCTAGTGTATCCTAAAGGCTCAAAAAAACCAAGAAAACAAACAAATATATGGAGATATGCCTATCTTATAGAATTGGAAGGGATCCTGAAAAGATCATTGAGTCCAGTCCCCTGTCTTCACTAGCAGGACCAAGCACTGATTTTGCCCCAGATCCCTAAGTGGCTTCCTCAAGGATTGAACTTACAACCCTGGGTTTAACAGGCCAATGCTCAAACCACTGAGCTATCCCTCCCCCAAAACACAACAAAAATAACTTGCTGTTTAATAAATAAAACAAACCAGCTCTACCCTCAAGATTTTTAAGCCCTGATTTTGATGGAGCCTGACATGTCCTGATTTAACATTTTGGGATGGCTATATTGTTATCTCCAGTCTATAGAGGTGGTAACTGAAGCAGGTTTTAAACTGAACTTGAACAAGACTCAAGAAGATCCTAGTCTGAACCTGTGCATAGTCCACAAGGCAATGTATCTCAGTACAAAACGGTTGATTAGTCAGATTCATCTAAGTAACAAGCAGTAATTTATTCCTGTGTGAATAATAGGAAACACTGCTAGATTATTCAACCAAATATAACACGATTGTTGTATGCAGTGTTGTTGTAGCCATTTTGTTCCTAGGACATTAGACAGACAAGGTGGGTGAGGTGATAACTTTTATTGGACCAACTTTTGTGTAAGCCGGAAAGCTTGTTTCTCTCACCTACCTTGTACCTCAGGTGTAACACTGACAACTGTCAAGAAGCATTTCTGACACGGATAGGATTCTTTTTTTTTTTTAGAGATGTATTAGGGCCTTCTTTTTAAAATTTGAAATAAAATTCATGCTCATGACAGATGCCGGGTAATGGGAATGGTCTGCCCAGAAAGCTGGTACAGTCTGGACAATGGCAGTGTAAGCTTCCCAAACCATGTGTCCCAGCCTTAGCCTGGAGTGATAACCCTTTGAGTGAGGAGGTCATTCAGTTTCCAGAGTCAGTTCTGTCATTGGCCTCTGCAAGTGATGTGGACATCAGATAAGAACAGGATCTAGCATCCAAGTCATTTCACCAAGAAAACGGAATAATCACTGCCAACCGGAGCTGGATTTGAGCACAGAAACTGGCAACCAAAAAGTGAAAGTCGCAGGCCAATTTTCAAAAACTGGTGCCAAAAATAAGGCTCCCAACTCCACATTTAGGCACTTAAATAAATGACCCAATTTTCAAAAGTGACAAGCACCCAGCAGCCTACTAGTAACTTGAACCATTTTTAATAGTGTGAAATGGATTTGTCCAAAAGCATTCAATGATGGTACTAAACTGCGTGCATTGAAATCAATGGTAAAACTCCTATTGGACTTCAGTGGAAATAGGTCAATGCTGAATGCTTTAGAAAATCATGGAAATGTAGGACTGGACGGGGCTTTGATAGGTCACCTAGTCCAGACCCCTGCACTGAGACATGGACAAGTATTACTTAAACCAGTGATACTCAGGGCTGGCTTTAGGCACTGAGGAGCCCGATTCAAAAGAGCTGTCACTGAAGACAGCCGCGGGACTTTGGGGGCAGCTCAATTGGCTACCGGTGCCTTCAGTGGCACATCGGCAGAGGGTCCTTACAGATGTTACGGGGCCCTCTTAGGGCACGAGGCCCAATTCGGAGGAATCGGATGAGTCACCCTAAAGCCGGCCCTGGTGATACTTAGACCTCAGTGGTTCAGGAGCCAAGTTAGAGACCAGCGTTACCCAAAAGAGCCACAATATTGTGAATTCATTGTTTCATTTACTATTGTACTAAATATTCATATTTAAACAGTATGACCGGGGAAATATTTAGCATATATTCTCACAGAAGAATAACCAAATCACAGTGTTTTAATATGATGTGCTGCAAAGAGCCACTTGCAGCTTGCAAGCCTCAGTATGAGTATTACTTACAGGTGTTTGTCTAACCTGTTCTTAAAAGCTTCCAGTTACCTAGAGAGGCCATGGAATCTCTGTAATTTGTTCCAGTGCTTAACTACCCTTATAGTTAGGAAGTTTTTCCTAATGTCTAACCTAAATCTCTCTTCCTGCAATTTAAACCCATTGATTCTTGTCCTGTCCTCAGTGGAGAACTTCTTCTTTATGTACTTGAAGACTGTTACCATGTCCCCAGTCAGTTTCCTCTTCTCCAGACTAAACAAACCCATTTTTAATCTCTTTCCTCAGAGGTCATGTTTTCTAATAATTTTTGTTTCTCTCCTCTGGACTTTCTCCAGCCTGTCCATATCATTCCCAAAGTGTGATGCCCAGAACTAGACACAGTAATCCACTTGAGGTCTTATCAGCTGCCTAGAACGGAAGAATTACTTATCATGTCTTGCTTACAACACTCATGCAAATACATCCCAGAATGATGTTCACTTTTTTTATTGCTATAACATTACATTGTTGTCTCATATTTATTATGTGATCCACTATAACAGATCCTTTCCTACAGTACTTCTTCCTAGGTAGTCATTTCCTAGTTTGTATTTGTGCAGTTGATTATTCCTTCTTAAGTGTAGTACTTTTCATTTGTATTTATTGAGTTTCATCCTATTTACATTTCAGACCATTTCTCCAGTTTGTCAAAATCTTTTATTCTAATCCTGTCCTACAAAGCACTTGCAACCACTCCCAGGCTGGTATCATCCACAAACTTCATAAGCGTACTCTCTATGACATTAGCCAGATCATTCTGGAAGCTATTGAATAGAACCAGACCCAGAACAGATCTCGGGGGGAACCCCACTCGATGTGCCCTTCCATCTCAATTGCAAACCATAGATAACTACATTGAGTACAGTTGTGCACCAACCTTATAGTGGGTTCATCTAGGCCAATGGTTCTCTTTTTTTTCAGTGGACCACTTGAAAATTGCTGAGGGTCTTAGTGGACCACATAATGATCTTTCCAAATGTTGTTTGTACTGTTATCTAACTATCGTAAAGTGCTTTGGATAAAAGCGCTATATAAAAAAACCTTAATAATAATTAAGGTTTTTGTTCTACAAATAAAAGCACACAACTCATATTTTAATATCAGTAGTCTTACCTTTCTAATTTGATGGATGTGCCCACTCTCCCCCACTGCGGCAGCCCTGGAGCTGGGAAGGAGGAGGGGCTCTCCCTCTCTCCCCCGTCACAGCAGCCCCCAAGCTGGAGTTGGGAAGGAGGACCGTCTCTCCCTGGCAGCTGCAGTCCTGGAGCTGGGGAAAGTTGTTATTTTCTCTTGCCACCACAGCCCTGCACATCCCAAATTCCCCCAACCCCTCTTCTCACACCCACTTCCTTCTTCCACCTACCCCCTGTTCCCCCCAAGGCCACCACCTCACATGTGCATCTTCTCCAGGGTCCAGGCACCTAAATATTGGAATCATGCCTGCACAGCTCCACTAATTAGGTGGGTGGCCTTTCATTCTCTTAGGCTCACACCTTAGAGGGAACTATTCATGGACCACCTGAATGGAGCTCGCAGACCACAGTTTGAGAACCTCTGATCTAGGCTATATTTCCCTAATTTGCCTATGAGAAGCTGGTGAGACAGTATCAAAAGCATGACAAAAATAGAGATGTACATCATCTACCGTTTTCCCCCTCTCAAATTCATGCTGACTGTTACGTATGGCCTTATTATCCTCTAGATGCTTACAACTTGATTGATTGATTATTTGTGCTATTGTCCTTTCAGGTACCGAAGTTAAGCTGACAGGGTCTATAAATTCTTGGGTTGTCCTTATTCCCCTTCATATGTATAGGTACTATATTTGCCCTTTTCCAATCCTCCAGGATCCTTCCCATTCTCAAGGATAAACACTAATGGCTCAGTGATCTCCTCAGCCAGTTCCTTAAGTATTCTAGAAAGTATTTCATCAGGCCCCACCGACTGGAAGATGTCTAACTTGTCTAAGTAATTCTTAACTTATTCTTTCCCTATTTTAACCTCAGAACCAACCTCATGTACACAGATGTTCACTATGCAAGTTGTCCGATCATTGCTAACCTTTTTGGTGAAAACTGAAACAAAAAAGGCATTTAATTCTTCAATAAATACTGATTTTCTGTTTTTGTCTTCCCCCCATCATTCAGTAATGGATCTACTTAGTCCTTGGTCTTCCTCTTGCTTCTAACATATTTGTAAAGGGTAACAAGAAAACACTTTATGTCCCTATCTAATTTTGTTCCTTGGTCTTTCTAATTTCATCTCTACATGCTTGTGTTATATATAGTCATCCTTTGTAATTTGACCTGAATTATTTTTTAATTTCAGTTCATTGGTGATCTCCTGGTTAAGCCAGAGTGATCTCTTACCTTCCTTCCTATCTTTCCTACGCATCATGATAGTTTTCTCTTGTGTACTTGATAATGTCTCTTTAAAAATTGCCAATTCTCTTGAACTCTTTTTTCCCATAGACTTGCTTCTCACAGGATCTTGTCTACCAGTCCTCTTCCAGTGTTGGCCTTTGTATCTTATTACCAGTCTGCTGAGCCACTCAGTTCCCTCTAAGGGTGCATATTTTTTATTATGCGTAGTACAGCAATTTCTATTTATAAAATTAACATCAGGTTGTGAGACAAGGTAAGGGAGCTGCAGTCTGTAAAGGATTAACAGATCCCTGCTTGTCACATGGCTGTGCAAGGGGGGAATATAGAAAGAAGAGGAAGGTGGGTCAAAGGAGAACTCAGCGTGTCCGTCCCTCCTGGATGAGTTCATAAGGGAAAGCCTGTAGGAATTATTGACCAACATTTTTAATTTGATTTGCCTTTTGTTTTAAGTACAAAAAGACAAGCCCTGAGGAAACAACCTTAAAAGACTAATGCCTAAAGCTTTACTTGCCTTTCCTACCTACCGAAACCACCCACCAGTTTACATCTTACATTTAGAGAAAACAGTTGGGGGTCACTTTTTGATATCAGTGTAATAGGAATTTTTAACTGAATACCTGGCTGTGCTTTTCTAAAGTAAAATATCAGCAGGCTAACCGATGTTACAGGATGCGGCTTGGCAGGATTTGATTTAAATCAATAGATGTTGGATATCATTGATTTAATCTGACACGCTGAAACCAACGAAAAATATCGATCAGTAACACTTGGTCAGAATGCTGCCTTCCCACCTCATGCCTGAAGGGACTGAGTGCTCCTGGTCCTGCGGCAGCGCAGGGAGCCCTCTGCAGCCCTGCTGGCATGGCCTTGATCCCTCACTCCCATGGTGGCAGAGCTGCAGAGGGATCCCGGCATGGTCACAGGGTCTGCGGCACATGATCCATGCAGGCCCAGTGTGCAGAGAAGGCTGCAGTCCTGGCCTTGTGGAGCAGAGACCACCCCAGCCAGGGCGATGAAGAGAAGTCCTCCTCCTCAGTAGGGTTGCCAGATGTCTGGTATTCAAATGTAATGCTTGATTTAAAACTGGACCTTGGTGGGTCCAGTCACACCTCTGACCGGGCTATTAAAAGTCCTGTTGGTGGCACAGGCATGCTCTCTACCTGGCTCTGTGCAACTCCTGGGAAGCTGCTGGCATCTCCCTCTGGGTCTTAGGTGAAGAGATGTCCACGGAGGCTCTGCACGCTGCCCCTGCTCCCTGCACCAGTTCAAGAGCTCCAACTGGCTACGACCTGTGGCCAATAGGAGCTGAAGGGGCGGTACATACATGTGCGGGCAATGCGCAGAGCCACATGGTCATGCCTCTGCCTAGAAGCTGGAGGGAGATGCCTGCAGCTTCCCAGGAGCCGCCTGAGGTAAGCACCACCCAGAGCCTGAACCCTGAACCCCCTCCCATGCCCGAACCCCTTGCTCCTGGCCTGATCCCCCTCCTGCACTCTGAACCCCTTAGCCCCAGCATGGATTCCCCTCCTGCATGCCAAACCCTAGCCCCACCCCAGAGCCCGCACCACCAGCCAGAGCCCTTCCCCTTCCCCCACACTCCAGCCCCCTGCCCCAGCACAGATCCCCCTCCCACACTCCAAACCACTCATCCCAGGCCCCACTCCAGAGTCGGCACCCCAGCCCAGAGCCTGTACCATCTCCCACACCCCAACCCCTTGCCCCAGCCTGGAGCTCTCTCCTGCACCCCAAACCCTATCTCTGGTCCTACCCCAGAGCCCACACCCTCGGCCAGAGCCCTAACTCCCTCTCGCGCCCCAACCACCTGCCCTAGCCCGGTGAAAATGAGCGAGTGAAAGGCATGGCCTTGGAGAAGGGGCGGGACAGCAGGGAGGAAAGGGTGTTCAGTTTTCTGCAAATAGAAACTTGACAACCCTACTCCTCTGCAGTGGGAGAGATACCCTACTGCTGAATGACTCCTGCTTAGGGATGAAGCCACTCAGCAGTGGGGTGGCCTCTCCCATGGTCCTTGCAGTCCTGGCCAGGAGTTTCTGATCCACCAAGCTAGGACCACAGCATTCCCCACATCTTGCACTTGGGAGTCACCTGCCCTGTGATCATGTAGAGAGCCCTCTGCAGCTCCACTGTCATGGCCCTGCTCACTCATTCATCAGCCAGGAGTGCAGGGACCATACCTGAGCAGGAATTGTTCAGCAACATCCTGTGGCCAGGGGGCTCATCATCCTCCTTGCAGGCTGGCTAGGGATCTCTGCTTGGCTGGGCCAGGACCACAGCCTCCCTTATACCTTGCAACACAGTGTCAGGCCCCTCAGCCCCACTGTCTGTGCTGCCATAACACTTAACTCCAGCCCTATCTCCCCTTAACTTCCAGCAACTGTAAAAATAAAATCTGTTGAAAACTGGGCATAACAAATCTTTAAAATGAAAAAGAAAAAAACAATATTAACTGTCAACATTGGAGAAAAATAAAATTGAGTTCTGCCAAGCCTGTGTATGATATAACCCATTGTTATTGTGTTGGTTTAGAAAGGCATGCAGTTTTTCCAGACTTTGCTATGAAGATCAGAGTTTGTAATACAACAGAATATTTACTACTGCAAAACATAACAAACGCCATGTTTATGTTTTCAGTACCGGTAGCCATTGGGGGTATTCTATCGGAGATTACCCAAACAGCTTAAAAACGTTCTAATAAAATGATAAGGAAGCCTATGCCTGCTTCAGTAGTTTTTAGTAAAAACAAGTCTTTTCTTTTATGGAGCTTTGGTGTATATAATAGTTAATAAAATATTAATACAATGATAATATAGATAGATACATATATTTACTTCAGTGAAACTATCACCCTTTAGCGGCATACACACACGCAAAAATATTGACATAGAGAAAGAGCAAGAGAAACTCACATGGGAGATATAAATAAGAAGTAAAACACAAGAAAACTGAGGACAACATCCCTCCCCCCAAACACACAGCCATATCCACATGGTAAAAAGCATACACCAAAGCTTGTTTCTTCATGCAGTCAAAATTAAGAGGGGAACCCTGCTGAGATGTTTTAAAGAAAGAATCCTGCTGAGATGATTTAAAAAATAAAAGCAATCAGCACAAATAACTGCCTATTGTTTACACTCTTTGGGCCTGATCCAACTCCTATTAAAGTCAATGGATAGATTCCCCATTACTTAGACAGGAGTTGAATCAGACCTTTAATTTACATCACCATTATGCAAGTGTGTTGTTGTTTACTGGTGTTAAAGATAAAGAAAGAAATGACAACGGGTGGGTTTTTATAGGTTTTAGATTGTATTTTGTTCTAAACTTTTCATATGTGCGCAGGATAAGCTCTATGCTGGTGCTAACTTTCTGACCCAGGCCTTTCTTAGCCAGGTGAGTAGCTATGTGGATGAATGAGAGTAGTTCAGTATGTGCCAGTCCAGTTCTAGCCTTAGTCTAGGGCTAATCAGTCTGGTTTTGGAAGCTGTTCATTTTAGTCAAAAGCGATACTACTTGTAAATCACAATTAGTCTAAGGCCTTGTCTACACTGATACACAGTCTGGACTAAGGGGTGTGAACAGCAGTATGCACCGCAGTTCTGCTCTGTAACTCCCCTGTGTGGACATTGGAGGCATGAATTAAAAGGTTCCTAGTTTATATTAACATAATCCTATGAAAACAGAAGGGACAGTGTAGACAACCTTAGATAGTTCAGACAGATATATACAGACTAGAGATGGTCAAAAAAATTCTCAATTTCAATTACATTTTTATTTCAAATGTCAAATTTTGACAAAAGGGGGAAAATTTTTAGAAATATTCAATATTCATTGTTCAACCAGTTCTACCAATGACACATATTATAATTCAGCAGTAATATATTCTTGCAGGCATTATTTTCAGGAATTTTTTAGTATAAGTGCCTAACATATGCATTTTTAAAAATATTTAGAATTGCAAAAAAAAGTGGATGATGTGAAGAGTTGACAGATTTATTACAGCACTTGGTACAATGATTCAGTAAATCAAACTTTCAAAATTAAGTGAAATTTCCTTGGGTAATGAACACTATCGTGTGGATTGAAAATTGTCTAAAACACCAGAAATAAAGGTAAACGATAAGCGGCAAATTGTGGAGTTCTGAGAAAGTATCCAGTGACTGTCACAGCAATTGGAGTTAGGTCCAATCTTATTGAAACATCTCCATTTATGATCTGAAGTGGAGGGAAAAGACCTCCACATTAATGGGATTTGCAGAAGATATTTCAAATACCAGTGAGGTCAGAAAAACAACACAAAAGTGCCTAGATAAGTTAGAAATACAGATCCCAAAGTGAGAGATTCATCTTGGAAAAATATAAGCTAATACAGCTGAGTGAGACTATTGTAAATCAAGACAGTTAGGAGGTGGAAACTTGGGAAGGAGTAATGCCAGAAGAGATCAGGAAATGATGATGATTTCCCTAGATCTGTGTAGCAGCATCAATTCCCACTGGGATATCAGCATCAATATCCCCAAGACCAGAAGGGAAGATGCCACATAGAGCAGTCAGTCCTCAGCTCTACATCAACCCTCTATGTGATCTGTTTTCCACAGGGTCAGGGAAATATTGCTGGAGATGCAACACTCTGCTCTTTTGAATCAACCGCATCACCCATGTTCCCTCCTCTCACTGGAATGGAAAATTGATCTGGGTCCATACATTCTCTACAAAGAGTTTCTGCATTTTGGTCCATCCCACCTTGTTCCTGCCAACTTACCACTCACCTCAAGGGGTGTCACTCCTTTTAGTCTCCAAGTTCCCAACATTCTACATAAATATAATGTCTCTTCACTTAGTTTGCTGAAAATTGTTCAATCTATCTGAAAGCAAAGAAGCAAATGGAACCAAGATGCAAGAGAAGTATTTATGCTCGCATTTTAAGCTTTTTCATGTATTTTGTATCCCTCTTTTGGGGCTCTGTCATACTTTCTATCCCAGATTCTGGCCTGGCCCTGTTGAGAGAAGACAGAATACTGGTCTGACCCTGTTTGGCTGTTCTTATGATTACAAATAAATAGTAAAAAAAAACCTCTTTTGGCTGTTAAAACTCTGGTAAGTGCTTATTTCTATTGGTGTAGGCTGTCAATGATATTTTAAACTTGGAGTATGTCTACAGAGGAGAACACTGGAAGATAAGAACCCCTGGATTTGATTCCTGACTCTGACACTCAGGGGTTGTCTACAATACTATATCAGCTATATCACTGTAGCACTGCAGTGCAGACACTTACTACATGAACAGACGGGAGTTTTTCATTGCTGTAGTAAATACATTCCCTGGAGAAGTGGAAGCAAGGTGCACACAGGAATTCTTCCATCAACATAGCTGTATCTAGAGTGGGTTTGGTCAACCTAATTACACTGCACAGGGTGTGAAATTTCTGACAGCTCAGCAATGTAGCTGAGTCAACCTAAGTTTTAGGTATAGACCAGGCCTTACTCGCTGTATGACCTTGTGCAACTACTTAAAAAGGTGCTTCAGTTTACCCATTTTTAAAGTGGCTATACTGAAACTGAATTATTTCAGAGGAGTAAGCCAACAACTCGAACATTTCAAATGACACATAGAACACATCTTATCTTAAACTAATTTTAAGACCTCATTACTTAAATCCTCCAGTGCTCCATGGAATCATATGAGCATCTCCTCACCTGGTGTAAATCAGTATAGCTCCACTGGAACCAATGGATCTACACCAGTTTACACCAGCTGAGGATCTGGTCCAGAGTGTGGATTATATAAGGAGGAAGGTTGGTCTACTCGGCAGGGCCCTAGCCTGGGATTCAGGAGGATTGGGCTTAATGCCCAGCTCTACCACAGACGTCCTGTGTGACTTTGGGCTCAGGGTATCTCCATACAGCAAAGAAAAACCTTTGTGTGGCCTCCACAGGGTACTACCAGGGCTCCAGCCCAAGCCCGAAAGTCTACACAGCAATGAAACAGCCCCACAGCCTGAGCCCTGCGAGCCCGAGTCGGCTGGCGCAAGCCAGCCATGGGTTTTTCTTTGCCATGTAGACATATCCTTAGGGTGGGATCCACAAGGGAGACTTAGGTTCCTAAATCCAATATTTAAAGCTTCAAAACCCCTGCTCAGTTGACACCTTGATATCTGCCAGCAGGAATGCATGCAGCCATCTCATTCCTGACTCTGCTAAGCAGCTCAGTGCCTGACTCATGCCTAAGCCCCAGCAGGATTCAAAAGCAAGGCATTCCCACCTATCTCACCAGTGGGGCCTGATCTAGTAGACGAACTCAGAAGCAACCTTAGAGCATGTCTATCAGATTGGAACTGGCACTAAACAGGCACTGGTGGTAGCGTCAGCTCTATGTTTTTTGCTATCCCAAGCAAGGCAGTCAGGAGGCCTTTGGCGGCGTTTCTGCGGAGGTCTGTTGGTCATGCGCCTTCGGCGTACCTGCTGCTGAATTACCGCCAAAGCCACGGGACCGGCAGACCTCAGTGACCAGCACACCACCCCCGGCACGCGCTTGCTGCGCTGGTGCCCGAAGCCACCCCGGGTAGTGTCCCCCAGTAGCCCCAGGGTTAGAGCACTCACCCAGGATGCAGGAGACCCAGGTTGCCTTATGTCGAGCAGAGACTTGAATTTAGATCTCCCACACCACAGGTGAGTGTCCTAACCACTGGGCTATTGAGTCAATCTCACTTGCTTTTTCTCTCTCAATCAATGACTGTAGTAAGTATTGTATAGAAAGTGGAACACCTATCCAACCCAGAATATCCATGGACCAGTAGCTAGGACACACACCTACAAAGTGGCAGACCTGTGTTTGTAGTCTCCACTCCACGCTAGCCAAAGTGGGAATTTGAATCCAGGTCTCCCACACTTGAACAATTGATCTATTAGGTGGGAAGAGACAAGTACTAACTCCTCCTGCCCCTTGATTTTCTTTTAAAAAGGGTTAACCTGACTTTGAAGCCTGACTTCCGGAGAAGGTTCATGGCTGTGAATCCCAAGTGGAGAGAAGCGCCTCTGTCTGGCCTAGAGTTAGGCACTTAACACCCCTTGAAGGGGAGATACTTAGGCATTTCCTACTGGCTACCTTAGGCAGCTCCCCATTCAGTGTGCTGGCTTCTCGAGTCCTCTTTTGGGGGGGCCTAGCTCTCCTCATACTTTGGACAGGGAGCCTGGGCACCTACTCAGAGCTATGGATTCCACTGGGTATCAGAACACATGAGCACTGCATCGCTCAGCCCATGTGGCCCTTGTGACTCTAGCCTTTCATTTCTCTCTGCCAAGCTGTAAAATGGCAACAACAGCACTTCTGTACCTCACAGGGGTCTTGTGAGGATAAATACATTAAAGAGAGTCTGAGATGTTCAAGTACTGCAGTAATGGGGGCACTTAAGTACAACAGATAAAACATACAACCGTAGATTGCAGCCTATGCCCTTGTTTGCTTTAAACATATAGAGCTGGTTTGATTTCACACATACGACATCAAAGGGACTACTTCAGTTCTACATATTAAGCGAGTTTAAAATCTGGCCCTTAGAATTCAAGCACAATGGACAATACTGGAAACTAGAATCCAGCTGCTACAGCTAGGAGGCACACTTTCACTTTGCCCGACCTACCATCATGAGAGCTAGTGCTGCTACTTGGCTGAGCCAAAATTGTAGTAGTGGTCAGCACAGCCTCTGAGAAAGGCTATGATTTAATCATGGAGGTCGCGGAAGTCACGGAATCCTTGACTTCCAACAACCTCTCTGACTTCAGCCCTGCCACCTCTGGCAGCCCCCAGAGCTCCAAGCTGCCGTGGGCGGAGGGGTATCCTATAGCTCCCAGCCATCAGGGCTCCCAGCTGACACAGGAGGCGATGCATGGGTACCCTACAGCTCCTGCCCCACCTCCAGGCAGTGGGAGACCCCCAGAGATGCAAATAGCAGGGGTACCCCATGATCCCCAACTGCTGATGGTGGCTCCTAGCCCCTGCACAGCTGCCCTGCTTCAGGCAGTGTAGGTACCTGCAGATTCCCAGTTTGTCACAGATATCTTTAGTAAAAGTGAGGGACAGGTCACGGCTTCCATGAATTTTTCTTTTTTATCCATGATCTGTCCCTGACTTATCTTAGCCTTACCTATACACATAGCCCAGAAATCAGTTCCACAGCTTCAGCAGCAGCACCCTCAAATAAACAGAACTGTATTTCGGACACTTTCAGTCCAAGTCTGCCATCTTGTGGACTCTAACTGCGGAAGGAATTGTTAAGATCCAGGCGCAATTCCTATGGTGAGTGCTTCAGAAAGAGTTTGTACTGCATGTTTATTTCCCTTTGTGAGATTAAGAAAAAAAAAAAAAAGACTAATGAATCTACAAGAACAGTGTAAGGATGTCAGATACTCCTGAAACATTAGAGAAATCATTACAATTTACAAAAAAAAATTAATAAAAGCTGTAATCAATATTTTATAGCTGCTATATTTCACAATTACAAGGAGCATTTTTATGTGCAAGAATGTTCAATTTAATTTAATGGTTTATAAATTCACGCATAAAATTAAATTAATTTTTTTAGGGAGAGTGGCTTGGTAAAGATGTCAACCAGTAAAGCTGCTTTAGTATGACTAAATAGTTCAGCTATCCAGTCGCAAGGGTGAATGTGATTAGCTTTAAGGTGTTAGTGACTATAAAATAATTTATTCACTCAGTATCTGAATCTAAAATATATTAATATCTTTATGTCCATATTAAAAAATACTTCACAGTCTGGGCATATTTGTAAAAGGCATTCAGTATGCAACGGAAATGCACTTGCATAGGAAAAAACATCTAATCTCAATCAGTCAGTATGTATCCAATATGTTAGCACTGTGCATCATCTGATGTAGATTAAATTTAATTATATCCTTGCCACAACTTTTCTAAGTACCTGTTTTGTAAGCAGACTGTCTTCTTGTAGCCTGATTGCTGGGCTTGGAAATCTTCTCAGACAATCCAACAGAAGGGCTCATCTGGAGAATGCAGATTCATTATGCAGAACTATGAGCCATTCTTCCTGCTCTCTCATCCACTATCAAGAACACTATTTCATCCACAAGATAAAAGCTAAGACCATTGTTTCATGTTTTCCAAACCCCTGCAGCATGTGCAGCTCCTTCTTTTTACCACTAATACTTACTTTACAGCTGATGAAAGTGCTCCTTGATCAATATTGACAATATATTGGGGAGAGGGGTTAAAGGGAAGGTGACATACTAAGATATTTTTAAGGTCTTCCATGAGTGTTTAAACAATTAGCACTGTATTTCAGAGCAGCAAGTGAAAAACAATAGTACAAAGCTGAAAAGCTAACTAGATTTCTACCTAGTGGTGCTCAAAGATTTGTATCGGCCGGATATGCAAATCATTTTATACAATGAGGTTCGTTTTATTTAATGGAAACTTGCCTTCAGTAATTTACAGCATACTGCAGCCTTTGGAGACCTTTGCTTATGTTTAGACCATTAACCAGCAAACTAACTGAGCTCTGCTGGAATTTTTCCATCAAGTGTTATTAAATTGTCACCTAAACTCTTCCAAGTGAACTTGATCTGAATTTTATTTACTCTGTTAGTTCACTGAATGGATAATACATTGAAGAGATGTCTAAGTTAACAGCCATGTTTTCTAGTTGCAGCGGTAAGAGGCTGAACAGCAAGTTGGTGTGAACTTGGGGTCTACAACTAAGATTAAATTTTCAGATATGACCACCAATTCAAGTGCATCCAATTTGAGACACCTGGTTATCTGATTTTCAGAGGCACTGAACATCCATAAGTTCAAATGAAATGCATGCAAACTGCAAGTGCTCAGCACCTCTGAAAAAGAATCAGAAATAAGGTATCTCAAGTTGAAAATTTTGGACCTTAACATCTCACTGAATATCACCACATGCCCTGGAGTTCTCAGTAGTGTGACAATATGGAAGTGTCAGTCTCTAAAACAAAAGGATGCTGGGAAGTAGCATTAAAACTGTGATTATTATTGATGTATTTATTTTCTCTCTCCCAGACAGAGCATGATCAACAGTCACATCAACAGAGAATCCTTCAGCCCTTCTTATTTGTTAAAAGCAAAAAAACGCCATTAGAAAATTCAAAGATGTTTAAGGCCAGAAAGGCCCATTATGATCATCTAGTCTGACCTCTTGTATAACATACAGCCCATAGAATTTCACCCAGTGATTCCTGCATCAAGCCTTTAACCTCTGCCTTAGCGAGAGCCTGGCTTCCAGAGAAATATCCAATCTTAGTGTAAAGACTTAACATAACGAAAAGGAGCCTGGTTTGGGGCTTACTGGCAAGCCCAGCACGCCCTGCCTTACTATCACCTCTGAGTGGGCTGAAACCAACATCCTTTTAGTAAAAGCTGGACATACTGATCAATAATGCCACAGAGATGCCTTAGGGTGGCTTATAAGATGCTTTGTCTCTTATTCCAGATAGAAAAGTTTATGTTGTTTTCACAATTATTTTTCAGGACATTACTTCTCTTTACATTTTTTGTCTGATATGTTGTTTTTTGGTTCACAACCAATACTTAGAGACACTAGACTCGCTATGGCAGCTCAGCAGTTCCAATGTGGCTGTGCCGCTGTAGCACTGCTAGTGCAGACAATCTATGCCAACTGTGACAAAGGGCCAGAAAAGGTTAAGCAACTTGCAGGCTAACTGACCCAGAGTCAACCTTTAGAGACATATTAGCAGATGTTTGTGGGTTTTTCATATTTCCATATATATTATTAGAGGTGGACAATGTAACCAGTCAGTTCCTGACTATTGATGTATTCATAGATTTATAGACTCTAGGACTGGAAGGGACCTCAAGAGGTCATCGAGTCCAGTCCCCTGCCCGCAGGCAGAACCAAAACTGCCTAGACCAATCCTCGACAGACATTTATCTAAACCTACTCTAAATATCACAGAGAGGAAGACCACAACCGCCCTAGCAATTGATCCCAGTTGAACTACCCTGAACAGTAGGAACTTTATCCATAATGTCCAACCTAATAAATTCCCCTTGCTTGCAGTTTAAGCCACTGCTTCTGTGTCTAATATCATTAAGAGGCAAGGTGAAACAAGTTGCTCCCTCTCCTGATGACAACCACTTTTAAAACCGAAAACGCCTCATGTCCCCAGCCAGTCTTCCTCTTTTCCACTAATAAACCCATTCCTATTTTCAAGCTCCTTCGAGGTCAATGTTCTCAAGACCTTAAACATTCTTGTGCCTTCTCTGGACCCTCTCCAAGCTCACACTATTGGAGTGGGCCTCAGAACTAGAACACAAATACTCCAGTGAAGCACACAGCGACAGAGTAGAGCGGAAGAAGACGTCTCGAGTCTGTAACCCACACCTGTTAAGCACCAGATCACAATTTGCTTTTGCAACAGTATCAACACAGTTGACCAATTACAGTGGCCACTATGACCCCAGAATCCTATTCATGTCCATACCTCCTTCCGAACAGTCGCGCCCATTAAACTGTGTCCTCCAAGTAGAGCACACTTTGCATGTCTGTATGAACCTCATACCCGGTTAACCCTCAGACCAATTTCTCCAATTGTCTAGATCATTTGGAATTGACCGCCCCAAAGGCAGTTGCAATCCCCCCAATTCCCACTAAATAACGAACTTCTAATCAACACTAAATCATGAAAGAGTGAACAAGAGCCGTCCCAAACAGCCCCTGAGAACCCACTTGTAGACCTTTTCCAGCAGAGTTGGAGCCATTAATAAACTACCCTCATTAGGAGGCCCAATTATGGACCCACCTTTATAGTAGGCCACCATTCGAAATTGTAGGCCTATTTTTACAATAAGGAAATCATGCGAAGACCCATAATCAAATGCCTTAACTAAAGTCTAGATACCCAGCAGCCATCCGCGTCCTCCCTTACTCACAAGACTCCATTACCTAATCAAAGACGTCTGGTGCATGGACAAATCCATGCGGTCCCCCTCCAAAGCGTTGCAAGATGACTTAAGGCCATATCTACTGCGTCTTAGTTCGTATTTTCCCTTTATAGATGGTGACTTTCCTGGATTCCAAGATAAAGTGAGGCCAGATAACTCTCCCATTAATTCCTTGAGATTCAGGAGCAAAGCTCAATCAGGCCCTGATGACTGCAGCATCTGAACTGTTCTAAGTGATTTTTAACGCTCTTTTTTATTATCTCTAAACCTCCCCTTCCCAGAAGCATATCAGCTGGGGTAGAACATCCTTCAGACTCTCAGTGAAGACCGAAACAAAGAAGTCAAAAGCACAAGTTCCCTTACTGTTTCCCCTCCTCACTGAGCAGTGGCCACCCGGTCCTTGGTCGTCCCTGGCTAATGATGAATAAAAAGTCAGTCTGTTTCCTATCCATAGCTAGTTGGAAGCTCATTTGTGCCTTTGCCCTCCAAATCCTTGCACATGCAATCACGTGTATTCTGCCTATATGCATCCGTGTAACTGAACCCAGGCCATGTTTATAGACTCCTTTTTATATGAGGGTCATGGCAAGACTCGTGGTAAGCCACAGGTGTCTTTGCCACATGTCTATCTCCTACGTCGAGATTAATCCTCAATTGAACATTAGAGTCAAATATATACAGAGAGTCCTAAGCTTAATCCCAGCGTAAGCTGAAGGCGTGCAACCAAGTCCAGGAAGAATGGAGCCTGACACCCCTCTCCACACCCTCCTGGGGGACACCCAGATCCAAAATCCCTTGGTGCAAACCCTTCCCTCCTTTCCCAGGCTGGCCCTGGGTCAGCCGCGAGTATCAAGAAAACGCGTTCCTGCTTCCCAAATAAGCGTCCACCCGCCAGACAATGAGAAGCAAAATACCAACAGCTTGCTTGCCGTTCCCCGGCCTCTTTCCCCGTGAGGGATGACAGACTGAACAGAGGTCACTCCTCCTACAGAAAGAAACGTCTCCACAAGTGAAAAAAGAAAAGCTAGAAAGAGACAATACAGACAAAAATGGCATAGACACGATTTTAATCAGGCCCTACTATAAGAAAATCTGAATACCCCAGTCCTGGATTTAAAAAAAGCCAAGAAATAGACCAGCAATCACCGCAACCAGTAAGAAAGCAAAAGCAATCAGAGCCGATTTTAAACTTTGTCCCAAGTCTTGTACTTGCCCTTAGAAAGAGAAGGAGATTGGGAACACAAAGGAAGCTGCCAGCCGAGGAAGCAACAACGACCGCCCTCCACAACGTTCATGACAACACAAAGCTCCTCATCACTGTTCCTTGTATGCCAACTGTATAATATGAAGAAAGAAGGAGTTAGAGGAAACACTGTATCTCACCCACAGAAAGACGCGAGTATACAAAAATTCCCGCCCTGAACTTTTAAACAATCCAGTCTCGATTGGTCCCCTGGTTCAGGTGTTGGTTAACCTTTCCAGGTAAAGAAACTTAACCCGTACCTACCTATCACTAGAACACCATACCCATCAAAAAAGCTTGCTTTTGGGCCTAAAGCCTGAAACGCCCATCTCCTCAGTTGTTTTCCCTCAGTTTGATTTCCTCTTATGGAACCTACAATATCAGCTCCTGAAGCTCTAAACCAAAAAATCCGCCTTCCGAAATCCAGGGCTCCTAATGCCTGTACTCCCTCTGCCCTCTTTAGAAAGTGCAAAACACTGACAGAGCACGTTCACCCCAAAGCTTCCTTCAACTTCAAATCTCACACGTCTCCTATGTGTAAAAAATAAAAGTCTAGAACAGCTCCTACGTAAGCCTTTTCAACCTCGGAATAAAGTGCGGCAATGCAGTCCCAGGAAACTATTGGATAAGTCGGTGCCCTGCGGTGTAATGTCCCAAACATAATCGGATATTGCAAAGTCCCTCATCACCACCTAAAATCTGAGGATGGAAGATGTGAGTTGTTTAAACAAAGCCGCACCACCTCTTCCACCGGGTTAGGGCCCTGTATACACTCCTACCACGACATCACTCTTGTTTTTTACCACCTTTATCTAAACCCAGACTCCTCAACCTCCGTCCCTATCACTCCCTAGGTCCTGGCACTTTTTATTATAAGCACACCTCCTCCCTTTTTCCCGTCATCCGTCCTGAAGTAAACAACCCAACACAAACCAAAACAATTCCAACATGGTGGTACTGCCAATTCAGAGTATCAAAAGGAGATGTTAATATAAAGAACGTTGAATGAGTGATATCACTGTCCTCCACTCTCCCTTGAAGATATAGTAAAACTACCTGTAAATGGCAGAAGAGAGGCAATGCCTTAAGGTTAATCATGGGTAGCTAAATGACCGGTGATTTAGGAAATAAAAGAGGTACGTCAAAGACACTATCTCACCCAAGAAACGCCTGCTGTCAAGAGGCTGACAAGAACGCTGCCAGGGTCA
>NC_133769.1:38210933-38219483 GCF_003597395.2 Chelonoidis abingdonii
AGGGAGTTGCAGCGCTGGCTGAGCTTTGTAAGTGTGGACACCGAGTAAGTTGCAGCACTGTAACCCCCTCACCAGCGCTGCAACTTGCAAGTGTAGCCAAGGCCTATAAAAACTCTTGGGCCCTGATCCTTTCATCTCAGATCTGCTTAAACTTCTTCAGGGGAAGTTTGAGTCACAAGACTGAGGTCTCCGTCACATCTGGATATTGGACCTCAACATATGGACTAATTCTGAAAGAACTTTTTGCAGCTCTAAAGCTCACCATTGCTACTATGAAACTGACCTAATTCTACTCATATCTGTATGTATATGATCTTTTAACCAATACTTTCTCTCTTTTCTTTTTAAATAAATCTTAGTTTAGTTAATAAGAATCATCTGTAAAAGTATATATTGGGTAAGATCTGAAATATTCATTAACCTCATGGGTAATGTGTTCAATCCATATTCAGTTCTTCAAGTAATTTGCTGTGACATTTTTCATGTTATAATTCCATTAGATCATAACATAAAATTGACACCAAACTTCAGAAGGAAAAAATGTCATTGTATCTATAGAGCATATATAAACACGGGTATTTCAGTGGGTTCGTGTCTTTAATTTTAAAGCCCTGGTTGATACCAAGACACAGAATCTCATTTTTTTTCAGGCAGTACTAATGGCAAAGATATAAGTATTTAACAGCTCCAGTGCCACTGATGCTGAGGTAAAATATTTCTTCCAAGGTGGAACATTAAGTTAAGCTAGTGAATTGGAGACAGTTATATATGCAGTCCTATGGTCTACTAAATTAAAAACGCTGTCATGAAGGAAAAAAAATGGACTTCTGCAATGTGTTTAATAATGCATAACCCAAACTTCCCAATTAATTTGCAGACCACTTGCATTTTCTCTATTACCAACCCAAGAGTATGTTATTTGATTGTTGAGCAATAAAAAGAGTGCCATGACTATTTGTGGCTATTATAGTTGATTAAATTTAAGCATATTTTCAGATAGTCCAACTGCATGCTGCAGACAGAGGGTAAAAGCCTGATCCCATTGACTTCAATGGAGCCAGAATATCACCCATAGAATGTCTGCCCTCATTTCAGCAGTGCAGCCCAATCTAGTTCCCACTAAAATCTTTGGAAATATTCCCTTTGATTTCAATGGGAGTTGGATCAACCCTTATTGCGTAGGAGGACAGCAAGTACATAGAGGGTCAGACCAGTGTTTCATCTAACTCAGTATCAATCAGATGCTCCAGAAAGAAAGGGTCAAAAAATCCTGTATGAAACGATATGTAGTAAGCCCTCATTGGAGTTAATACGCTTGCCTGAATGAAATTAGAGAAGAATTAGGATTTTTATTTCTGCAGCATAATCTGAAATCATTATAAAGTTTAACCATTATAAGAAGACAACTTAAGGCAAACCTTTTTCATTCCTTGAAAATCAAAGGTCACCAATTTGTTTAAATATTATAAATGTGAGTTTTGAGCACTAGCAGTGTATACCTGAGATATCTTGTAGTTCCAAAGTACACTATTAAGTCTTCACTAGTACTAAAATCCATTAAGTCAATTGCAAGGGAAGTACATGCCCGCAGTTGCAGCTTCCCAGTGCTAGAGCTCTTCATTTCATGCAACTTGATACTGTTTGGGTGCAGATTAGACCCTCAGTGATCCCTGGGAGAAATTTCAGCCTAGCATGTCAATGAGTACTTGGGGATTTTTATAGCCACAAATTAATTCCCTGCTGCTCCATGTATTCACTAAAGCCATGTACTGGAATTCATTTTGAAATTTCCTTTGAAAAAAAGCACCCAAAAAAAAAAAGACAAGTACATTGCCCATAAATCTGCTTTTCTAAAAGGATTAACTTGGTCATTTTTAAATTATTTCATTTTTTTTCCCTTTAATATCCACCAGGATACTAAAACATGTTAATACAAAAGCCAATAATATAAAACTCCATTGCAAAATTTTAACTTTCAGGACCTTTAAAAAGAGTCTGAAAATACTTTTTATATATTAATATACCATAAATTTTAAAAACCCCACCAAAAAAATTGTATCTAAATTCTGTATCTGTGAAAGCAAAAATTAATGATGGAAACCCTGATACAGTCTTAAGAAAGGTCACAAAAACCTCAAGTCCGATTGTGACATTCTGCACCTCGTGGCAACACCATACACCCTCATATTCATCCTTCTAATATGATTGTGTGGTATCTAATGCAAAGTTTGTCAAGTCTGGTGTCTTCGGAAGGCTCATGATGCACTGAGCATTGTTATAGTGACATTATAGTAATTGTTGTTACAGTAATGTTATTTTAATGTTATAGGTTGTACTTTCATGTAGATAGTTATGAGGCTGAAAATGTGTCTTCATGGCTTAAAATAAGCCCAGTCAAAAACTCTCTGAGAGCAAAGAGGAAGTTCACACCTCATCAGGGCATGTATAGGACAAACCCAGCCCAGCCTCACAGGAAGAAAGGACAGTGGCCTAGGCAGCAACAAAAGGATCTGTTGGACTCCAGAGTGAGTCACCCTCCTTCCTTTGATCAGTTTGGGACTGCGATGAGGTAATGCTCACCTGACTCTGAACGGGGGCAGAGGGGGTGAAGCCAAGAGGGAAGAAAGAACATGATAAAAGGGAGAGACGTTTGTCATGCTCTTTCTCTGTCTTCCACCTACATCTATGGCCATCACCACCAAGAGACTGAAGTGCTGATCAAAGGAGAGAGCCTGGCTGAAGAGCAACCAGCCAGCCTGTGGTGAGAAGCATCTAAGTTTGTAAGGGCACTGAAAGTGTTAAGATCAGCTTAGAATGCATTTTGCTTTTATTTCATTTCACCAAATCCGACTTGTTGCACTTTGAATTATAACCACTTAAAATCTAATCTTTTATAGTTAATACATTTGTTTGTTTATTCCACCTGAAGCAGTACATTTGGTCTGAAGCATGTCAGAGACTCCCCTTGGGATAACAAGCCTGGTACATAGCAATTTCTTTGTTAAATTGACGAACTCATAAAAACATGCAACATCCAGTGGGCATAACTGGACACTGCAAGATGGAGGTTCCTAAGTAGATATTGGCTAGTGTTATTCGGTTGCACAATCCAAGGAGCAGCTTACATGCCAGCAGCTGTACATGAACAGCCCGGGAGTGGGGGTTCTCACAGCAAAGCAGGGTAGGACTGGCTTCCAGAGTCAAGGATTGGAGCGACCTAGCAGATCACCAGTCCGGATAACACCAGAGGGGAATGTCACACCAACAGGACAATTAGCCTCCCCATGTTTCAATAAGTGTCCTTGACCCAACGGTAAAAAGACACATAAGCCTACTCTACACTGGTGCTTACAGAGAGGAAATCAGTGGTAGGGGGGGGACTAGGCTTAGACTTAGAAAAGACATAGGGTAGCAACTTGCTGTCTGAGCTTTGGGAAAGTCACTTAGGCCCAGATTTTTAAAAGTATTTAGGTGTGCTTGCATGTATATTGAAATGCCTAAACTGAATTTAAGGGCCTAAACTTCATTTCAAAAAGTATTTAGGCACTTACGGAACCTAAAATCGCATCAACTAGGCTCCTAAGTTGCCTAAATCTATTTTGAAAATGAATTTAGTTGCTAAATCCACAATGCATTGCACACTGAGCACAGCAACACCTTAAATACTTAAAATTGGCCTAAGCCTCACGATTGCCTCAACTTTTTGCCTATCTATAAATGGGGATAAGAACACTTTCCCTTTCATAACGTGTGTTACATGACGACGTGTGTGAGGACAACTACATTAAAGATTAGGAGGCTTTGAGAGCTGTTGATAAAAGTGATATACCAAAAGTAGGTTTATTATTCCTACCTCACTGTACGTTACAATTGATATGTGTCCTATTTTTTCTAATGTTGACAAGGGTTGGAGCCTCTCTCGGTTTTTGCTGAAGAGCACTGTCTGAGACGAGGAGGAGAGTAGTGTGTGCCACATTCGGCTATTGGATCCTGGGATTGGGACCCGCTATAAAGTAACTTGACACAAGCTGTGTGATTTCAGCTACCAATGGAAACGTCGATTGATGTTTCCCTTAAATTTACATCAGTGTCAATGAATTTACTATCCACTCCCACCGACCCTGCTCCTGAAGGAAGGAAGACAGGGTGCAGCATTTAGAATGTCAGCAGTTGCTGAGCTGATTTTCATGACATGACAGTAAAGACACTTGCTGCTTATCACCAGTGCAACTTGCACCATTTGCCAGTCGTTTCATATAATACAAAATTAATTACTATCTCCAAACACAAAAGTTACCAAACAGTCGGTGTCCTGCGGTGCACTAACTGATAGACAGTATTGTTTCATACAGAGACAGCTAGGCCACTGCTAGTCCTGAACCGCTTCAGAACGGACAGAGGCACAGTGGCAATGAAGATACGCTGCCAACCTATCTGGGTTAACCAAAGGGAGTTCTATCTCCACATTACTATTTCTATTGTACCCAGTATACTTCATGAAGACTAAATGGCTCAATTTAACTGCAGTGATGAAGCTGGTTTGTCATAGACTCAGAGTCCACGATTCCAATTTATACATGCATGGTATCATATTTTGGACAAACATTCACAGATCTCTGTGTGTGACACCTGCCTAGAGTTCAGATGACATTCCTCCGTGTATTGTTGTTGGGTCAGGAGGGCTAAGTTAAGACCTGTCTCAACATATTGGCTTCTATGACATTGGAACCAGATCAGTTTATGACCTTGCTGTTCTTTATTAGATTTATTTTACAGCGCTGCTGTACGAAAACAACAACTGACTGAAGCGCTGATCAAAGGAGAGAGCCTGGCTGAAGAGCAACCAGCCAGCCTGTGGTGAGAAGCATCTAAGTTTGTAAGGGCACTGAAAGTGTTAAGATCAGCTTAGAATGCATTTTGCTTTTATTTCATTTCACCAAATCCGACTTGTTGCACTTTGAATTATAACCACTTAAAATCTAATCTTTTATAGTTAATACATTTGTTTGTTTATTCCACCTGAAGCAGTACATTTGGTCTGAAGCATGTCAGAGACTCCCCTTGGGATAACAAGCCTGGTACATAGCAATTTCTTTGTTAAATTGACGAACTCATAAAAACATGCAACATCCAGTGGGCATAACTGGACACTGCAAGATGGAGGTTCCTAAGTAGATATTGGCTAGTGTTATTCGGTTGCACAATCCAAGGAGCAGCTTACATGCCAGCAGCTGTACATGAACAGCCCGGGAGTGGGGGTTCTCACAGCAAAGCAGGGTAGGACTGGCTTCCAGAGTCAAGGATTGGAGCGACCTAGCAGATCACCAGTCCGGATAACACCAGAGGGGAATGTCACACCAACAGGACAATTAGCCTCCCCATGTTTCAATAAGTGTCCTTGACCCAACGGTAAAAAGACACATAAGCCTACTCTACACTGGTGCTTACAGAGAGGAAATCAGTGGTAGGGGACTAGCTTAGACTTAGAAGACATAGGGTACAGACTTGCTGTCTGAGCTTGGGAAAGTCACTTAGGCCCAGATTTTTAAAAGTATTTAGGTGTTGCTGCATGTAGTATTGAAATGCCTAACTGATTTAAGGGCCTAAATCTCATTTTCAAAAAGTATTTAGGCACTTAGGAACCTAAATCGCATCAACTAGGCTCCTAAGTGCCTAAATTCTATTTGAAAATGAGATTTAGGTTGCTAAATCACAATGCATTGCAACACTGAGCACAGCAACACCTAAATACCTTTAAAAATCTGGGCCTTAGCCTCACGATGCCTCAACTCCTATCTATAAAATGGGGATAAGAACACTTTCCTATCTCATACGTGTGTTGTGAGGACAAATACATTAAAGATTAGGAAGCGCTTTGAGAGCTGCTGATGAAAAGTGATATACAAAAGCTAGGTATTATTATTCCTACCTCACTGCTACCGCTTACAATGATATGTGTCCTATTTTTTCTAATGTTGACAAGGGTTGGAGCCTCTCTCGGTTGCTGAAGAGCACTGTCTGAAGACGGAGGAGGATAGAGTAGTGTGTGCCACCATTCGGCATGGATCCTGGGATTGAGGACCCCGCTATATAAAGTAACTGACACAAGGCTGTGTGATTTCAGCTACAATGGAAACGTCATTGATGTTTCCCTAAATTTACATCAGTGTCAATGAAATTACTATCCACTCCACCGACCCTGCTCCTGAAGGAAGAAGACAGGTGCAGCATTTAGAATGTCAGCAGTTGCTGAGCTGATTTTCATGACATGACAGTAAAGACATTGCTGCTTATCACCAGTGCAACTTGCACCATTGCCAGTCGTTTCTATTATACAAAGATTAAATTATTCTATCTCCACAACACAAAAGTTACCAAAACAGTGGTGTCCTGCAGGTGCACTCAACTGATAGACCAAGTATTGTTTCATACAGAGACAGCTAGCTCAACTGTAGTCCTGAACCGCTTCAGAACAGGACAGAGGCACAGTGCAATGAAGATACGCTGCACCTATCTGGATAACCAAAGGAGTTCTATCTCCAATACTATGTACCCAGTTACTTCATGAAGACTAAATGGCTCACTTAAACTGCAGGATGGTTGGTTTGCTTAGACTCAGAGTCCACGATTCCAATTTAAATGCATGTACATATTTTGGACAAACATTTTCACAGATCTCTGTGATGAGCTGACCACCTGCCTAGAGTTCAGATGATATTCCTCCGTGTATTGTTTTGGGTCAGGAGGCTAAGTTAAGCACCTGTCTCAACATATGCTTCTATGCACACTTGGAACCAGATCAGTATGACCTTGCTGTTCTTTTAGATTTATTTTAACAGGCAGCTTGCTGTACCGAAAACAATACAAAACAAAAATATCCATGTGGCATTATCCATCAAAGAAAGTGATTACAGAATAAAGAATTGGCCTTCAAGGAAAAAACATAACCGGTCAGTGGTCTTTAGATTTCATCCCAAGTTAGTCAATATTTTTGAATTTCTGTTCAAATAAAATTTAATGATACATGTTTGCGCGTGTTAATATACATACGTAATGATGAGACAGTTACAGGGGGCTATAGCAGGCTTTACTTGGGGTCCAGCAAAACCAGTGGTCAGGGTGCAGCCAAATAGCATCTCTAAGTCTTGGGACTGCTCTTCTGGGCTGTTTGCAGTGCCCAGTGGTCAAGTGGCAGTTCATCACTCCCCAAAGTCCTTTGGGATCTCTCCAGCAGCCAGGTGAGGGGGAAAAGGTGGGAGAGACCTGGGCCCTCCCTCTCCACTGGGTCCCAGCAGAGAGAGGTGAGGGATGGCTCTACTTTCTGGCTACCACTCCAGATCAGCTGCCTGGGCCACTTCCTACCATCACTGTTTTCCCCTTCAGTTTGGGTCATGGCCTCAGCCTTCTCCTTGCATAGTCTCAGAACCTTAGAGCCTCAGCTGGGGGGATGGGGGCTTCCCAGCTCATTCAGAATCCAACTGTTCCCCCTAGTCAGGGAATAGGAGGGTGGATGGTCGTAAAAGGATTAGTATAGGGTTTGAGTGCCAAAATAAATCAAGGCTAAAGTTTGTATTTAACAGACCTGGAATTTTTTCAAGCTGTTGTCATAAGATTTCAAAACCAGAAAGAAGAAATCATTTGGTCGTGTGAGATTTCTGAAATCTTAAAGTCTAAATCTCATGAAAATAGACATTGCCTGAGATTTTGGCTGTATCTAAAGCAGATTTGGAAAAGATACCTGTGCCAATCAGGGTCCAGACACATCAAGGGGAGAAAAGGGAGTTTGAATCCAAAGAATAAGCAGCTGAATCAAATGATTGTATACAATGTAATTGTGCTGTAAAACATGTTGAGTACGGTATTTTATGAAAGCTTGTAATGTTCTCAATTAATAATCATACTGAGATACATACACAGGCTATTGTTATGAATTTTTGTGTATGGGGAACTGGGTTCATAAAACTTCAGTTCCGTTTCACAGCAGGATAGTGAGAGATAAACAAGGAGAGACATCTCCCAAGCCAGTTGTATACATGAAATCAGCTCCATCCATGGTACAGTCCAGCAAGATACATGGTGGACCACTAAAGTTAATGGAACGACACTGAGACAAGAAGGAATTTCCCCACTCTGAATAATCATGAGCCATGTGCCAGAAGGACAAAAAGTCTTTTAAAAAGGAAACTTGAATCTGAGGTTTTCATCTAGAACTTCTCAAACCGGGAGGAGGCTGCCTGTGAATGCTGGAACCCTATGGCTAAGAGGTATGGTGGGAAACTGTTCAAAGGCAACAGGTAATTTATATTACAAAAAGGGATTTTATCTAATATAGAAAATAAAGCCTGAGGTTGGGTTTTTATGTTTATTTTCATCTAACTTGCACATGTTTTCTTTCCTTACTATTTGATCTCTGAATCTGTGATTGTTTATTTTTACCTCAAGCAGGTATCGGTTGTACAAACTGGGTGATGAGTGTGAGCCAAAGTGATCTGATAACTGGAGGGCTGGTTTCACACCTTTGAGGGTGATGAACCAGAGGGGAGAAGTTAG
>NC_133769.1:38219953-38231623 GCF_003597395.2 Chelonoidis abingdonii
CCTGTCTCAACATATGCTTCTATGCACACTTGGAACCAGATCAGTATGACCTTGCTGTTCTTTTAGATTTATTTTAACAGGCAGCTTGCTGTACCGAAAACAATACAAAACAAAAATATCCATGTGGCATTATCCATCAAAGAAAGTGATTACAGAATAAAGAATTGGCCTTCAAGGAAAAAACATAACCGGTCAGTGGTCTTTAGATTTCATCCCAAGTTAGTCAATATTTTTGAATTTCTGTTCAAATAAAATTTAATGATACATGTTTGCGCGTGTTAATATACATACGTAATGATGAGACAGTTACAGGGGGCTATAGCAGGCTTTACTTGGGGTCCAGCAAAACCAGTGGTCAGGGTGCAGCCAAATAGCATCTCTAAGTCTTGGGACTGCTCTTCTGGGCTGTTTGCAGTGCCCAGTGGTCAAGTGGCAGTTCATCACTCCCCAAAGTCCTTTGGGATCTCTCCAGCAGCCAGGGGAGGGGGAAAAGGTGGGAGAGACCTGGGCCCTCCCTCTCCACTGGGTCCCAGCAGAGAGAGGTGAGGGATGGCTCTACTTTCTGGCTACCACTCCAGATCAGCTGCCTGGGCCACTTCCTACCATCACTGTTTTCCCCTTCAGTTTGGGTCATGGCCTCAGCCTTCTCCTTGCATAGTCTCAGAACCTTAGAGCCTCAGCTGGGGGGATGGGGGCTTCCCAGCTCATTCAGAATCCAACTGTTCCCCCTAGTCAGGGAATAGGAGGGTGGATGGTCGTAAAAGGATTAGTATAGGGTTTGAGTGCCAAAATAAATCAAGGCTAAAGTTTGTATTTAACAGACCTGGAATTTTTTCAAGCTGTTGTCATAAGATTTCAAAACCAGAAAGAAGAAATCATTTGGTCGTGTGAGATTTCTGAAATCTTAAAGTCTAAATCTCATGAAAATAGACATTGCCTGAGATTTTGGCTGTATCTAAAGCAGATTTGGAAAAGATACCTGTGCCAATCAGGGTCCAGACACATCAAGGGGAGAAAAGGGAGTTTGAATCCAAAGAATAAGCAGCTGAATCAAATGATTGTATACAATGTAATTGTGCTGTAAAACATGTTGAGTACGGTATTTTATGAAAGCTTGTAATGTTCTCAATTAATAATCATACTGAGATACATACACAGGCTATTGTTATGAATTTTTGTGTATGGGGAACTGGGTTCATAAAACTTCAGTTCCGTTTCACAGCAGGATAGTGAGAGATAAACAAGGAGAGACATCTCCCAAGCCAGTTGTATACATGAAATCAGCTCCATCCATGGTACAGTCCAGCAAGATACATGGTGGACCACTAAAGTTAATGGAACGACACTGAGACAAGAAGGAATTTCCCCACTCTGAATAATCATGAGCCATGTGCCAGAAGGACAAAAAGTCTTTTAAAAAGGAAACTTGAATCTGAGGTTTTCATCTAGAACTTCTCAAACCGGGAGGAGGCTGCCTGTGAATGCTGGAACCCTATGTCTAAGAGGTATGGTGGGAAACTGTTCAAAGGCAACAGGTAATTTATATTACAAAAAGGGATTTTATCTAATATAGAAAATAAAGCCTGAGGTTGGGTTTTTATGTTTATTTTCATCTAACTTGCACATGTTTTCTTTCCTTACTATTTGATCTCTGAATCTGTGATTGTTTATTTTTACCTCAAGCAGGTATCGGTTGTACAAACTGGGTGATGAGTGTGAGCCAAAGTGATCTGATAACTGGAGGGCTGGTTTCACACCTTTGAGGGTGATGAACCAGAGGGGAGAAGTTAGAGTGTCTGGTAGCTAAGGACTCAGGAGGGATGGATTTGGGGAGACTCAGGCCTGGTCTACATTGAAAAGTTAGGCTGACCCAGCTACATCATTTAAGCAGTGCAGTTAAGCCAACCTAACGGTGTAGACAGCACTAGGTTGACAGAACAATTCTTCTGTCCACCTCCCCGAGGTTGATTACCTGTGCCGACAGGGGAACCCCTCCTGTTGGTGTAGATAGTGTCTACATTTGAAGTGTTAGAGCTGCAGCATTTCAAGTATAGACAAGCCCTCAGAACTGAAAGGGCTGTTGGCTTCCACCGTCCTAGTTACTCCTTGCACCAAGATGAGACCTTGTGTTTGCAGGCAGGCTACCAGTGTCGGATCACCAAAGATTACAAGGCAGGCAGTGACAGAACCCCTAACGGGTCTGTGTGATCCCCAAAACATCACAATGCCCCTTCCAGTTTTCAGTCAGATCAAGGTTTAAAACCATAATTTCAAGACAGGATCCAAAGTGTCACATCATTACATCCCATCGCAACCCACCCTTACCCCACACACATGCATACCTTCCCATTCAAAGGGGTTTTGATTAGAATGTGGATTATGGTCAACTCGTACTAATGATGAAATCATAGCTATCTATCAAATACATTACACAATGTCATAAGAAAACAAAGTTAGCTCTGAAGTTCGAACTGCCCCATTTATTTCAATGGATGCTAACTCATTTCAGTGGGTGCCAATGATACTTGAACTGTTAACATTATTGCATTGCTCAAAAGGATGTAGGAAAGGAGAGAAGGATCATATTATGAATATCGCCATCAGCATTTCTCAAAGTACAGGCAGTGCAAAGGACTAGTGGAGACGGGAATGGGTGTACAGAAGATGCACAAATTAATATGTGTAGGCCTTTAACACATAGCACTGTTGCAAAAGGAGCACTACTGGCTTATTTTCCTGAAACAGGTTCAAGCTTTAAAAGTTTAGGAAATGTTGGGTAAGAAATTTTAAATTTGGTTACTCACTTAAGAATTAGGATACAGCATGAAACAACATAATTTCACTGGGCTGGTTTCACTCTGAGAGCTTTATTTTTTCTAAATACAAAGATAATATACCCCTCCTCCCAAAACCATAAGGTAACTCCACATTCATGAAATTTTACCTGCTTCCTGTAACTGACCTGAAATGTGTGTCATGAGTATAAGGAGAAGCTGAATGTGCTCTGATGTATTTTCATGAGCTGCTGCAAATCTTACCAAAAAAACAAAAAAAAAAAAAAAAAAAAAAAAAAAAAAAGAAAAACCAGCCAAACGAACAAACATTGCCAGAGTGGCTCAGCAATCTAGGAAACCTTAAAAAACAAAGATAGGAATAAATGTTATAAAGAGGAAAAACCACTGACATTCTTGTCCCTTTCGGGAGTTCAGCCAGAGTAGTAAACAGTGTTGCCAAGTCTTGTGAATTTATCACAAGTCTTGCAATATTTGGGAAAAAAATTTAAGAAAAATCCTGCAATTACATGAGAATCTCATTTTTCATTTTTTAAAAAAAGTTTCTAGCCCATGTGGGCATGGAGGAAAGATTGGAAACATATCTCTGAAATGCTCAAAAAAAATCAGAAGATAATAATACATTTTGGGTTCTTTTTATATCTTTTAAGTCTCATTTTTAGCCAAGTTCATGATTTTTGGTTCAGACAATAGTGACCGTGTAACCCATACACTTCCTGGGTGTGGTTTATGTCCCCTCTAGTGTCACAGGAAAGACACAGAGAGACTGGGGTGACAGGCAGTTGGCTTTTAGCTCCTGTGGTAGAGGCTCAAGCACTAAGCTCCAGAAGTCCCAGGTTCGATCCCACCCACCAGGTGTGTCAGCATCACAACTGGTAGTTATTTCCTTTCTCCTCATTTCCCAGGGGGGGCATTATTTGGAAAATGCAGTTATAAAGATGCTATATAAACACACAGAATACATCTATCATCAGGCAGATCTGGAAATGTTCTTATTTTTTGACAGAAAGTGAAACCTACACTGAGGAGCTCATCCAGAGCAGAGCCAGCTTTACAGCATGTCAAGCATGACTGTAAATACCAAGATAAGGGGTCATGAGTTGCCTTCTCCTCTGTAACTAGAATTAAGACGTGGGAGAAGGAAGGAATTCAGCTGTGAGAGTTCCCTCCCCTTCCAATCCTGCTGTCAGAGGGAGAGGATGAGGCTGTGAATTGATGATGCTGCACAAACCACCTCTCCCAAAATATTTCCTTAGTGTAGTACAGGGATCGACAACCTTTGGCACGTGGCTCGCTGGGGTAAGTGTCCTGGCAGGCCGGGCTGGTTTGTTTACCTGCCATGTCCGCAGGTTTGGCCGATCGCTGCTCCCACTGGTCATAGTTCACTGTTCCAGGCCAATGGGGGTGGCAGGAAGCGGCAGCCAGCACATCCCTTGGCTCGTATCAGTTCCCGCAGCCCCCATTGTGCTGGGACGGTGAACTGCTGCCAGTGGGAGCCAAAAATCAACCAAACCTGCGGACTTGGCAGGTAAACAAACTGGCCTGGCCTGCCAGGGTGCTTACCCTGGTGGGCCATGGGCCAAAGGTTACGGATCCCTGGTGTAGTTGCTTTGAAAGTCTGCCCTGCTCCAGCATCTGAACTGGCCACATTAAAGTATCACCAAGGTCACTGGAATTAAATTTGTTTGACCTTTAGTAAAAGACCTTTCCCTTTACTAGGCAACCAGTTGGGATGTTATTCAAAACAGGTGTAGCTGCATTTGCTGCTTAATTACTCAGAGGTAGGTCTATATAAGTAAAAATCTACAAGTCTTTTAACTACATTAAGCATTTTAATTATATGGGGATTCATATTTTCTTCTGTAAGCCTTACACCTAACAGGTCAAAATCCTGTAATCAGATCCAGGCAGGGGTCTGGCCATGTAGATCATATTGCAGGACCAGGGCTATGGTCATCAGTCACACTAGCAATGGTAAGAACTCACAAAGACAGCAAGATGAGGTTATACAGAAGGGTGACAGGGGATGGATCACTTGATGATTACCTGTTCTGTTCATTCCCTCTGGGGCACCTGGCATTGACTACTGTTGGAAGACAGGATACTGGCCTAGATAGGCCTTTGGTCTGACCCAGTATGACCATTCTTATGTTCAGAACTTCTCTACTATAGAATAAAAATGAGCATCGTTTGGTTATTTTTCAGCTGTAGGGCTATACAAAATGTTCTGAAATACGCAGCCTGAGCAGTGCCATGCTACTTCAGTGTGTTGTCCAGTTCCAGCCTGGTGCAGCAGCAGCTCTGCTAGCTCATTCAAGAGGTCTCATAAAAGGAATAGGAGACTCTCCAAATCATTATTTAAGATTTACATACACTTTGAGGCCCATTCAAAACCGCAAGAGTGGTCTAAAGGGCTCTTATTATAAATGAGAATCATGCCTGGGTCCTATAACACAACATTCTTTATTATTAACAAACAAATATTTTCTCCAGATATTAATCCCCCCTTCTTTCCAGACCTCCCTGAGCTGTTGTAAACCTCTAGTCCTAGCTCACATATCAGTAGTAAATGTAATTTAAATGCAAAAAACGATCTAGCACGGGATTAGGTTTTGCATAAATTCATAAGATGTCTGAAATTAATGTTTGTTCTGCACTCTTGAAGTGGGGATCATTTGTGCAGTACCTACTTCTGGAGCCTTGAGATGCCAATCAGATATTCAGATACACAAGAGAAGCTGTCCATATATGAGTCATTTAAGTTGAAAGTCACTGTTCAGCCTTTGAGGTTTGTCATCACTTTAAAAACCTTCCTTAACAATTAAAGAACAGCTTTCTCAAAATTTCTGCTTGTTACGTGCCTGAGTGCTCTGCAAGGACAAGGCCCACACACACAGTAAGTGATATGGCTTTTAATGAAGGTAAGAAAACACACCCGCAACGGGGACTCTGCACGTTGCTAACACAAAGCGGGGAGCGAGTCCAAAGCAGCACAACAATTTCTGGTAAATATAACTTTATGGTAATAGCATGTAAAGCAGCTCATACATAGGCATGTGGGAGCTTTCCCACAGCTGGGGCTATCTCTTGTGGCAAAAGGCCAAGCTTTCCCAAACACGCAGGGCTTCCCAGGCTAAGCGGTTCCAACCAGCTACATACAGCATGCACTAGTACACAGCAACCTTTAATAACCTGTCCTTGAGAAGGCGATCAGCCCTAGCTAAGCCGTAACAAAATCTTCCGCAGTCCCTTACACTGCTTTAGTATCAGGCCTTCATAATAATGTTGTATTGGTCACACTGCAAACCAATATGGAGTCTGAGCCAAAACCTATTGAAGTCTCATGTTGACTTCAATGGACTTTGAAAAAGTCTCTATTCTACGTATTTTATCTGTTGTATAAGGGGTGTTGTGGGAGCAGGTGGAGAAGCAGAAGCTGCAGGACAGGGGAACCCCTGCAGAACACCCCCATTCCTGGGGAAGGGGCAGAAAGGGTTGGGGCTGTGGGCAGGGCCTCAGGTGGAAGGAGCAGAACACAGGCTCAGGCTGAAGGGGTGGGAAGAGGCCCCCCACTTGCTCTGGCCCAGGGCCCCACAAAATCTTAATCCACCTCTGTGTTTGAGTGTGATTTTTCTTCAAATAACTTTTATACTCTTCTGGAATTTTGCTTCATCTAATTCTGCCATTTTCCCTCCTTGAAGTTAGAACAGAACAAATACACTATAATGACGTGCTGTTTTGTGAAACTAGACATTAATATTAATAGTATACATATTAGGACAAGCTCCACCACATTTCTGATGCATGTTGCTCTGTTAGCTAAATTCTACTGAATTTAGCTAATAATTATTTAAAAAATAACCTAACTTCTCTGTTATATGTCTCAATAGCTATATTCTAATAAATTATTGGCATTGCTGTAGCACTTAGGAGCCCTAGTCATGGATCAGGGTCCCAATGTGCTTGGCTTACTGTACAAATACAAGAGACACACATGGTCCCTGCCCCAAAAAGTTTACAATCTAGGTAAACTGAATATCTGAGTTCTGAACCTTGTTGTAGTGCATAGATACCTAGTACTGGTGGTTTGGAGGCAAACTGCCAACACAGTTATGTCTCCAACCCTTGCCCTTTAAAATTCTTTCTATCTTGAAGGAACTGAGCATTCCAGTTTTACAAGAACTCTGCATTATTCAGTTCAATGAATTTCACCACCAGAACAGGAGAGATCCCCTGTAGTATAGGAAGAATTTTAAAGGATTAGGAATATAGTCAATATGTTCAGGACATATTTTCAAAGTGTCATTACAGTGAACAAAACGATTGGAGGCTTAGTGTCAAGGAGTGTATATACCCCATGCTGACCCAGCAAGAATGCAGGTACTGCTAGCAGACCAGTGCTGATTGGCAGCCTCATAGCAGCTGGGAGAATAAGAGGTGGGAAGCAGATGGATGGGACTGCCAGACGAGCAAGCAGGCAGGCAGAACGGAACTTTTGTCTCCAGACTGCAGAAAAACTGCTCAGACACAGTACCCTGAGCATCTGGCCCAACAGGCTGAAAAGCCTACAGAACCCAGGGATGGTAGGAAGGAGCTCAGGGCACTGATGGAATAGTTGAGTCCTGATTCTGCCTGGCTGGCTTAAGGGCCCTGAGCTGGAACCCAGTGGAGTGGGCTGGGCCTGGGTTCCCCTAGCAAACCCCTGAGAGACTTAAGAACTGAGGGGGTTCCAGACTCACTGGGCACCAGGAACTGACTGACAGCCCTGCCAAAATGCACCCAGGTGCAATGGTCCACACAGCCAGAGGGGGTTCTCTTGCATCAACCCACCAACCCACACTTGGGGAAAGGATGAGGCAGCATCCAGACTAGTTTGGAAAGGTGTGCAACATATAACCCTAGGATACTGGCAGCCAATGCAGAGATGAGAAGCACCATAGTACAGGGATTCCTCCTTGAGCCTTTCATATACATGCAAGCCTGAGATCAACTGTCGGAGAGTTAGCTATGGACACTCAGACAGCTTTTGAGTCAAACAAAAGGACTTACTACCAGGTACGATGTTTCATCTTGCTTAACAAATATCTCTGTAATTAATTAAACTGCAATACACACATCAGTGCTTAGTCTAGCATATTTATCCTGAATAAGATTTTGATTTCTGGGGGCACAATTGCTTCTGGATCCGCCAGAGAGAAGAAATCTGATTTCAGAGGAAGCCAAGTGAACGGTGAAGGCTACAATCTGAGTCCTTGATCATAGGAAAGAGATTGTGTAATCCCCCCAAAAGGCACTTCAAAAGAAGCTGGCTGAGTCAGCGTGGCCAGGGAGACAGCCTAAAGATTGGAGAGGTGTGAGAAGTGGTTACAACAAAATATTTTTAAAAGTCCACTGAAATTTTTTTTTAAATTGTAATTTTTAGGCATCAACAAAAATCCAGATGGCCCAGCTAAGTTTGTATTAATAATCCTACAGAACCAGAAGTCAACCTATAGTTCATCACTTTAACTAGTATGAATGCAGTACTCTTGGATTATTTCTGTATCTGCGCTTAGTAGTTCCCTCAAATTTCTTTCTTTCAGAACTATAAAGCCAAATTCCTGTTCTCACACTATAGTAACCCCTTTACTCCTGATTTACACCTGGGGCCTCTCACACAGAATGGGTCATCTTATCTCAGAAGTTATGACTGCAGAGTCCTGTAACAGACCAGTGTGTCATTTTTACCTTTCTCCTCTAATAATGGTTCTTTTTACCAATACCTTATATTTATTAACAGTTATTTATATATACTAAGACCCCAATCATGTATCAAACAGCACTGTACAAAAATATAAAGAGACAGCCTCTTCTCTAAAGAGTTTACAATTTACATATCAGAAAACAGGAGGATATGACAAGGATACAGGGCAGCACAAGGAAATAATGAAACCTTACTGGTCAGCAGGATGAGCAGAGGTCACAACATACCATAATTAGTTACCACTATTAATATTAACATGTTAAGATTTCGCTATCTGCTAAATGTCACATCTAATGCCCAGACATTAATCTATTTCCATACTTCCCTTGTACCAATTTACTTATTCCGCATTATACATCATAGGAGCATCTAGCCCACACTCTCAGGGCCCAGTCCACTATTTCTCACAGCACCATAATCAACTATTACACTGCACTGCTCAAATCCATACTCTGTGCTTATTGATTTCATACAGCAATATTTTTGTGAGGTAAGGGGGGAATTTACAAAAGGGAAATTCAAAGCTTTTCTAAAATCTACATACGTTTTTGAGTGCTGCTTTATCTTTATCCACCAGACCACTAATGTGTTCTGTAAACTGCATCAGATTCATCAGATAAGCTCTTCCGCTCATCAAGTCATGCTAACTGGCCTTTCCACAAGTGCACATTGTCTAATGCTAGAGAATCTTCTCTCTTATGAATGTTTCCAGTATCTGTTCTACAGCATAGGTCAGGCTTACAAATCTGTGGGCTCCCTGACCTTCCCATGTTCTCTAACTAGCCACCTATCATAATTCATCCTTGCAAAGTTATCAGCATTCTCTGCCAAAAGCCTATTGTCCTTGATATTGTCTGTAAAACTTCAATCATGAATAGCAAGTCAGCACTCGCTCCAAAGGAGACCTCAAACAATTTCTCCTTTCTGGACTCTATGAATTAAACTGCCTTAGGCTGGAAAAAGGTGATTATATGAAAGTCAAAGGCAACTGGTTACAATTTGAAACACACTTTTGTTACCTAAATTAAAATCCAAAAGAAGTTCTTTACCAAAGTAAGTACAAAATTACTTTGTTCTGCCCCCTTAAAAACAGCGACACATTATTTTTCCAGGATACTGACATGTTTATTGAATGTAATAAATATTGTAAATTACTTTTACACTAATTATGTATATTTAAAGAATTTAAATTCTTCACATTGTAACATTGTTTTCAACTCAATTACATAGTGTCAGTTTTGTACTTACTTCAAACATTTATCTCAGTTTGAAAAAAAAATCAAGCAAGAATTCCAACTAAGCTGCCATTTTTAAACCTATTGTTCCAACTGAATTTTTATGCAGCTCTAATCTACTTAGAATATAGGTCTATTTCAGCTTTGAGTTACAACCCACTGATTTAAGTGAGGTTGCATGGAGGAACAGAGCAGAAGTTGGCCCAATGGTCTTCTTCACATGCACCCTAATTTTCTTTCATCTCACATTCTATAATGATAAATGTTTGTTTAGATGGCAATTTGCAGCTCTGTTCACACTTCTCTCTAATTTACACTTCCTCCTCTTTCCCCTTCTCTCAACATGTAGAAAGAGGAGGGCCCAGGGATTTAAAGGCCACGTCTCTTCCAGTTGAGGCCCCTCCCTCTGCTCGGGACTCCAGTGTACCTGTAAGTCCTTTAAGTCACTTTCACCCCTCCCACTACTCCATGCTGCTCAGACAATGGGCAGTAATGATTCTGCCATGTATGTCCCAGAGCAAATCAGTAGTGACTACAGGGCTCTGGGAGCAAGGGGGAAGGAGTCGGGGTACACAGGTAGTGTTCTTGTCCATCATCTTGGTTGAGGACCCGCATACCCTGGAGATGAATGCATGGCTGCACAGAATGTGTTGATGGGAGGACTTTGGCTTCCTTAGCCATGGGATACTGTACCAGGAAGGACAACTACTGGGAAAAGATGGGGTTTATCTGACCAAGAATAGAAAGAGCATCTTCATGCACCAACTCACCAACCTACTGAGAAGGGATTTAAATCAAGTTTAAAGGGGGCAAGTGACAAAAGTGTCAAAGTAGGTATAAAAAAGGTGACCTTAACAGAGGACAGGATGATGGGGGTCAGGAATGGAATATTACAATAGGGACATAGTAGCCACAAGAGGGAAATCAGTGGAGAAAATCTGCTCTACATCTTACATATCTATATACAAATGCAAGCGGTACAGGGGATAAACAAGGAGAATAGGAAGTATTAGTACATAAGCTAAATCCTTACTTCGGCATCACAGAGACTTGGTGGGATCAATCTCATGACTGGAATATTGATATGGATGGGTACAGCTTCAAGAAGGACAGGCAGGGGAAAAAAAGAGGAGGTGTTGAGACTGCATCAGGAATATATACACTTGTTCTGAGAAGGAGGTGAGAGGCAGACCAGTCGAAAAACCTCTAGAAGAAGATACAGAGGGAAAAAATAGGGTCAATTTCATGTTAAGTGTCTGATATAGGCCACCAAATCAGGAAGAGGAGGGGCATGAGGCATTTATAGAACAAAAAGAAATATCCAAAACCACAAGACCTGGCAGTAACAAAGAACTTGAACTACCCAGGCATCTGTTGGAAAAGTAATATGGCAAAACACATGTAACCCTTCTGCCCCTCTGAGTTGGCAGTAACAAGGGCCGGGTTCAGTATCCAGGTGTTCCGTTTCAGTAACACAAAGCATAACCGGCTCAAGCCCCCACCCAGTGACCTGGGACACTTACATACCACGCCCCCCTGGGCGTCTCTAGGAGGCAATACTTCCCCTCTCGCAAGCACAGAGTCTGAGCGTAACAAAATCTTTTTAATAAAGGAAGGAATCATTGCGGCATCCCATTGGAGAAACACCACAAACAGGGTTATAACACAAACCATAAACAAAAACCCACCTCCAAGTACGTTTGGCAATGTCTTTTTCTCCTTAGGGTCTTAAGTGCAATCACCCCAAAGTCCAAGAACCCAAAAGTCTCTGGTCAGTGCCACCCCAGAATTCAAGAGTTTATCTGTAGAGTTTTACCCTCCCCAAGCCTGGGTGGAAATTGGGGGGGAAGTCCACACAGGGTGTTAAGGGGCACCTTACGTGGGCCAGGGCCAACTGCTC
>NC_133769.1:38232128-38242655 GCF_003597395.2 Chelonoidis abingdonii
AAACTTTTTTTTTTTCCTGCCCCAACAACAAAGAAATTGGGGATTCCAGAGCTGTTAAAATCACCATCCCAAGCTGCTGTGGGGTTATGCTAAGTGGGGGCGGGGGTGGATGCCAATGCATTCTTAAAAGTCTTTCCACACTCTCTACAATTCCCCACCAGATGTCAGGGTAGCGCTCATCCTGACTCTGCTTACACTCAAAATATACAGTAAGTTCCTGAAATGTCTTGGGGACAATTTGGTTCAAAAAGTGGAAGAAATAACCAAGAGCAGCCATATTAAACTTGATTCTGACTAACAGGGAGGACTTAGTTGCAAATCTGAAAGTTAAAGGCAATTTGGGTGAGTGATTGTGAAATGAGAGATTTCATGGTTCTAAGGAAAGGAAGGAGTGAGAGCAGCAAAGTAAGGGCAATGAACTTTGAAAACACAGACTTCAACAAACTCAGAGAACTGGCAGGTAAGGCTCTATGGGAGGAAAATCTAAGGGGAAAAGAACAATAGTACAAGCATTAAGGACAAAATCAGAAAAGCTAAGGCACAAAGTGGGTTACACCTCACAAGGGACATAAAAGACAGAGCAAGAGAAAGATGAAGTAAAGTTAAGTCCTCTACCTAGCATGGAAGGAGAGTTCATAACAAATGACACCAAAAAAACTGAGGTATTTAATGTCTATTTTGCTTAAATCTTCTCTAAAAGAGTAAATTTTGACCAGATACTTAATTAATATAAACTACCAGAGGGAAGGAACACAAGGCAAAATAGGGAAAGAACAAGTTTAAAAATATTTAGAGAAGTCAGATTTGGTGGCACAAAAGCAATTATTGTGGACAGTCACTGATGAGGTAAAAGCAGACATCTGAAAATATATATATATCTTCCACAGTTTTGGAAGCAGCAAAAATTGTTGATGAATATATTGAGTCAAAGACTTGTGAGGAGCAAAAGCCCCAGGGAAGGGTAATCCTTCTGCTCCCCAGGTTCAGCATGACAGCAGGGAAAACTGAGAAGCTGACAGAAAAAATGAAGCAGCAAAGGAAAAGGAAGAAAGGGAGCCTCAGGAGCTGTGACACCCTTGGTTGAGAGGAGGCAACAAAGCTGCTGTGCAGAGACCATGTAGATCTCAGGGCATCTTCTGATTTAGGGAACTAAACACTTTTCCAGTTGCAGGTGGACAAGACTCCAGCCCTTAAATGAACAATGAGAAGTAAACTGAATCTCTTCTTACACTCTCCCTGGTCTTTTTGATGCGAAGGAAAGAAAATGACCCATAGCAACTGATTGGAAGGAGTGTTGTCCCTGTCTGTATTCCACACATGGATATGCATGTGTTCCATGTGCCAAAGTCTGGAAATTCTCACAAGCAATGTCCATTGGCCTGCACATGTGCAGTAGGTCTCCTCATGCTCCTGACTGAGGAAAAAGAGCCAGTGAAAGTCAACAACTCGCCAGTTCCTTTTTGCACAGCAAATCTAATAGGAGCCAAAGCTCAGGGGATGTAGGGCAGGCAGTGGAATACAGACTGGGACCACACATCACAAAGAACTTCCAGTTATAGGGAAGTAATCGCCATTTCTTCTGAGAACCTTCTTCTGGAGAACCTTCATTTCTTCTGGTCCCTATGTGTATTCCACCCATGGTTGATTGACAAGCAGTGCTTAGAATAGAGGTGGGTGTGAGGAAGCTGGCCAACAAAGATGACTACAGTTCTGCAGCTCCCACTGCTGCATCTGCCACAGAGGGGTGAACTAATGCATAGTATGTAGTGAATTCCAGGGGGCTGCTTTGCAAGTGTCTTATATCAGGACCTCCTGCAGGTATGCCACAGAGGCATGTTGTGCTCTCATGGAGTAAGCTGTGACACTTCCAGGTGCAGGGATGTGTGCTAACCTGTAGCGCTCTGGGATGCATCCTAAAACCAACTTGAGATCCTTCAGGTGGATATAACTTGCCCATGTGATCTTTCTGCTATGCAATAAAAAGTCTTGGTGACTTTGACTGGATTGGTTCTCTGCAGGTAGAACACCAGGGCATGCTGGACATCGAGTGAGTGAAGTCTCATCTCTTTGGGAGAAGCATGGGGCTTTGGAAAAAGAGAGACTGGTAAGTGGATAGTTTGATGGATATGGAATTCCATAAACAACCTTGGGGAGAAATTTTGGATACAAGCAAAGGGAAACCTTATCCTTGATGAAAAACTGTATAAAGGAAGGTCTGCTATGATGGCTCCTAGCTCACTGACCCTTCTGCCAAAGTGATAGCCATCAGCAACGCAACCAGGTGGGACAGGGAGCATGTAGCTATGGGTTTGAATGATGGTCTGGTGAGAGTTGACAGGACAAGATTAAGATCCCATTGAGGTGTGGGTTTGATCAGTGGTGGGAAGGACATTAGGCCCTTCATAAACCATACTGTAGCTGGCTGGCTGAAAATAGGTCTGTCTACCAGAGGAAGAAAGGCTCTAGTCACTGTAAGGTGGATCGGCAATGAACTAATGGAGACATCTGAGGCATTCAGGAACAGAGGATAATCCAAGATGTTCAGAATACACACAGTAAATGGAGAATGTTGATTGTGGTGTGCCCCCATTTGGCTAGATATCAGGTTCTAGTCAAATCTTTCCTACTTTGGAGAGTAAGAATAGTGTGAACAGGAGCAGAGCAGGAACATTCTATTTCCAACATCCATCCAAACACTAGGCTGTTGAGTAGAGAGCATCCGAATTGGGCTGTCTGATTAAGGAGGTTCAGGAAGGGGCAGATCTTGATTGGGGGTTGGGCAGACATTCTCAGGAGTGCTGTGAACCAAAACTGCCTGGGCCAGTTGGGTGCTAGGTAAATGACATTGGTTTTGTCACAACTTACCCAGCTTCCACAAGTTATAAGAAATGAAGTGAGAGGACAGGCATATCTGAGGTGGTTTGTCCAGAACAAAAGAAGGCATTACCCTGGGACCTATGGCTCTTCTGGAGCAATACAGGGAAAATTTTCTGTTTGGGATACAAAGAGGTCCCATTAAGGTGTACCACATTGTGGGAATATTTTGCTGAAGATGATGTCATGGCTCTCCCACTCGTGGTCCACTGAGAAGTATCTACTTAGGTAATCTGCTAAGGAATTTTTATGCACCAGTTCCAGAACTGGACTGCTTCCAGGCATAGGGCTCCACCCAGTGTGTTTATGTAAACCACGGTAGCGATATTGTCTGATATCAGTTAGATATGAAGTGAGCATATGAGTGGCAGAAAGGCCTTGCATGCAAAGCAGACTGCTCTCAGTTAAGATGTTGATGTGCAGTCTGACCTTCCATGAGGTCCAGATACCCTGAGCAGTGTGTATTTTCAGGTGGGAACCCCACCCTAAGAGGGATGAATCTACCACAGTGGTGACATTGTGGGTGGAAGTATGAAAGGGAACACCCAATCTCACCTTTTCTGAGTTTGATCACCAGAAAAGGGAGAAGAGGACACTGGTGGGGACAGTCACTCTTCAGTTAAAGTGGTCCTAGTCTAGTAAGTAGACCAAATGGAGCCATCACAGATGAAGCCTGGGGAACAGTGTCACGTATGTGCACATGGCATGTGGCCTAAAACACAAAGGCACCTCCACATGATAGTTTGTGGGTAATTAGTGCATTCAGGTTGTTCATTATCCAAAATCTGACTGTGGAAGGAAAGCTCTCCTGGAAACAGAGTCCAACATTGCTCCAATAAAGTTTATCATCCTTGTGGTTGATAAGACGGACTTTTCTCTGGTTATCCAAACATCTAGGGCTGCAAGAAGCTGTCTGAGAAACTGTTGGCAACCAGACCTCCTGGTGGGAGCAGCCTACCAAGATCCAGCCGTCCAGGTACAGGAAATCTGTAAAGTCCAGGCACCTCATCTGGGCTGCCATTGTAGAGCAGGCTTTTTTGAACACTCTGGTTGCTGGCCCAAAGGGAAGAACTCAAAACTGGAAATGTTCCTGGCCCATCACAAAACGCAGGACTCTCCTGTGGGAGACGGTAATGTTAATATGGAAGTACGAGTCCTTCATGTCAAGAGTAGTGAACCACACCTCTTCCTGAAGGAAAGGGATTGATGCAAACAAACAATCATCTGAAATTTCAGCTTTTGAATAAAGATGTTGAATTGTTGAAGATCCAGAATGGGTCTCCACCCTACAGCCTTTTAGGGGATATGAAATATGGAGAGAATAACCATCCCCTATGATGATGAGGCAGGACACATTCTATTTCCCCCTAGTATAGGAGGAATTCTTCTTCCTATTGAAGAATCACCTTGTGACAGTGGTTCTGGAAGACACTTTGGGAACTCTATGGGAAAGGGAGGATCTCTATGGAGTATCTCAGATAGATAATCTCCAGGGCCCAGCTATCTGTCAGTTGTGTGCAAATAGAATAAGATGGCCCCAAAAAATGACAGAGGAAAGAGGTGGATGGCATCAGTGGTAGTAGGCAGGTCTCAATCAGTGGTTTAAAAGTGGTCCTTAGCAGATGTCTCGGAATGAGTAGAGGCCAGGGCAGTAGAGGGAGCAGAGAATCGAGGCCTCTGAACCATCTGGCATTTTTGTAGAAGCTCAGCTGGGCACTGGTAATAAAATGCATGAGGATGGAGTGTCCATGATCTATACAATTGTTGGACTCTTCTGAGTCGGAAAACTGATCCTCTGGAAGTGGCAGAGTTGTCATCAGTACTGACACACTTCTGCCAGAGGATTGGAGGTGAGATGGCTCCTGGGACACCAAAGTAGTAGCCTCTTCCAGTGTAGAAATATCCCTTAGAAGGGCTGAGCCAGAAAGGAGAGGCTGTAGATAAGGGAGGAATATATCCTCTGGTGTTGTATAAGTCTCTGTATGTCCTAGTGTCTGGATGGTCCCAGCTGACAAGTCCAATGGAACCAGTGACTTAGAAGCAGAGCAGTCCTTGGACGGGTGAGGCAGTATTGACAAAGGGTACTGACCTGTGCTCATAGACAGAGCCAGCAGATGTTGTTCCTTACACTTCAGTCCAGGGGTGACCAATGAATACTAGTGGATCTTTCTTTCTACATGCTTTACCCTCCAACCTGGGAGTTTTCAGCAATGCTTGTTCCTTAGGGTCCTCATGAGAAGGCTTGCCTGACCTTGATGGGCTCGAAGGAGCACATCTCTTAAAGATAGTCCTCAACTTCCACCCATGAAGGTGCTCTCTACTTTCCTGGGAAGCCTTGAGTGAAGAGACATTGGGCTTAGGCACCGTGGGCTCCACTCCTAAACATGTGCATGAAGTGGCACTGCTCGTCAGGTGAGGCTGATGTTCAGGGGGTTCTCCCAGGCCAAGATTCGAGAGGGTTCTCCATTAGGTATTTCCTCAGGTGAAGCTCACAAACTTCTTGAGTTCTACATGGGAATGAATGGCAAATACCATTCTTCACAGAGATATGCATCTCACCCAGACAGTAGAGGCAACGGTGACATTCGTTGCTCATGGAGAAGAAGAAAAAGAACCATCAGAGCAAAAGGAACAAGTGATGAGCAAAGGAAACTAAGCTCATGGAATTAGATGGATTCATGACAATGAAAAGACTTGGGGGCCTGATCCAAGGCCCACTGAAGTTAAAGGAGTCTTTCAACTGATTTTATTGAGCTTTGGATCAGGGTCTTAAAGAGGAGGGTCCAATGGAATTCTTTCAGGATGAGGGTGAATTGCTTATATTTGCTTGAGAGGACTAAAATCCGCCAAGTCACTAGTCTATGCAAAGTTTGTGCATGCTGCTAAGAATAAAGCTAGGCTACTCATGCTCAACTTTGAGATTTTTTTCATGATTTTCTGATGCCAAGTGTCCTTTCTTTAGTTGGTAACTATGCACATATGGCTAACATTAAAGAGACAGTAAAATACACCAGTTAGTATGAGCTTCATGCTGTCCCCAGAACTAATTTTAGAAAGACAGGTAATAAAACAGACTCATGCAATTTATTAACTTACCATAACTCTCAGACTGATTGAATTCATCACTATCAGCTTTAGTAACCTTGCCAGCAAAAGATAGCGTCACACAAACTAAGATTAATGAAAAGACTCCAATACGTTAAAACACAACACAAGGCCAGTGCTTTGAAAGAGAATATTTTATTGCTGAGGTGTTAAAAGGGTAAGAGTTTATTTTACTGAAAATAAACTTCTGTGAAGCTGGTAAGATTTGATAGACACTTTGAATAATTTCAGTAATAATAAATCAGCGTGACTAGCATTTTTGACATACAGGGTTCTAGAGGAAGCATCATGTGACTATCTGCTGCTGTTCTTGTCTCTGACCTTATTTATTTTCATTGTTTGTTTAAACCAAGAACCGTCTGTCCTCATTTTCTATGCAGACCCTGAATCTTTGCCTAGAAATTAGGTCTTTGTTTTACCAAGGAACGTCATAAGTTTCTACTGTCCAAATTCAGGTTTATTTGGCTGCTTTTTATTTTGATTAATTCAGACTGACTGCACATAAATAATCTCTGATGGATAAAGTGATTTTGTGATGTCCCTAACTCCTAACAATTCCTACATTTTGCTCATTTTGGATTGAATTTCTCTTCCCCTATTTCAAAGGTTTGCTTCTAGATTTCCTGTTAACCAAAATGAGTGGAATTAAGGTCTGGTTTCTCCATATTGGTTAGAATATCATTATCATTAATAGATTAGAGGGAGTGGTTGTGATGATATATATGCATCCCAGATGTAAATAATGCTTGAAGAATATGTTGACTAGGCTATATTTCCACAAATGAAGACCATATTAAATGGATATATTCCTAGGGTAAAAGGAGAAAAAACAGGGGAAAGTTGTTCATCTGCCTCTGGAACCATTTATTTTAATTAACACTGTGCTTGATTTAGGAAAAAAGTTAACTATAGAGCAGAATTAAAATACATTACATGACAGGATTATTCAGAAAATTACAAACCCATCATAGTCATTCTTCAACAGGAAACGTCACATTCAGCTAGATACTTGGCCCAGGTAAATTCCATGAGCCCAGCTGCCTGTAACCCTATTGCTTCAATGATCAAATGTCAAATCAGTTGTCAAAAGTTTTCACTTTCTTTGCCATTGTTTATTTTGCTTCACATATCTTTCAAGGACAATGTTGCCACACACAGCAATTTGTGGAGGACAGATAGAAATGATCGTGTATAATCTCTTTGCATGCATTCTCATAAGCAAGTTTGCAGCCACCATTCCAATGCAGGAGAAATGGCTGAGGAAGAGGAAATTCTGGTTGTGGTGAAGAGCTAGAACTACCATACGCCACCTTAAGCACATGGCTGTAAAGGAAAGAAAAATGAGGGGTAGCCACTTGGGCCAGTTTCTTACTATTTGTATTCATTTTACCATCTCATTAGTTTTAAGGCTTCTCAGGGGGCTATAAGTGGGTGAGTAAAGGAATAAAAGTTGAAAAAGGAGGAGAAATTTTTGGAGTTAATCTAAGTTGAAGCCACCATTTTTTTTTGGAAGAATATCATTTATTTTTCTATTTCAAACACTGTATTTCAAATTGAACAAGAGAAGCAGTTTTATATAAACGAAGCACAAGATGCGACACAAAAAAAAGAAATCACATAGTCCCTTCTCTCTCTTGCCTAGCACATAAGCACCACATGAGACACAGGAGACCTGGATGCTATTTCCAGCTCTATCACCAGCCTGCTGAATGAACCTGGCAAGTCAGGTCACCTGTGTCTCAGTTTCCTTATCTGTAAAATGGGGAGGATGATACCTCATTTGTAAAAACACTGTGCCTTTTATCAGTAGGTCTCTAGAGAAGAGCTAGGTACTTTAATTATATACATAATATGGTGGTGATAACTGAGGTAAATTGCAGAGCCATGTGATAAGTGACTTAATTATGCAACTTTGACCTCCTCATCTACTCTTTTCCCTCTAACATGTCTGGCAGAATTTATTCTACTATTTCAAAGACATTGACCACTTCACACCCTTGCCAATTTGCCTTTAAAATGAACTGCTGGAGTAATGTTTACTCCCTTCCCTGAACAATGACCCTGGCCAAGGGCCCAAGATAGGAAATTGTCCAATACTTAAGTTGCAAACAGATTTTCTATCTATAAAAATACATCAGCTTTAAAGGCAGGTGTCAAGGCTGAATCTCCACTCTGGCACTTTGAGTGCAGAAGGTGGGGACCTGCAAGGATTTTAAAAATTCAAACTTGATACTCCAGGCTTGTATTATACTCCCAAGGTTACAGCTTTTCTCTGACCTTGGCTTGGGTAAATGCTGCCACCACCCAAATGCAAAAACCACACACCCTTCAACCTAGGAAGGAGCACCTGGGAACTCCTCCCTGTGGGATACCCTCAAGCCCTTTCACCCCCTCCAGGGAAAAGCTGAGAAAGAAAACAAAGGAAATTAGCTGTTGCCACCAGCTAATTAAACACCATGTGCACAAACCTCTTAGGGACACAAAAATCCAATCCTCTTCTTAAAAAAAGGTAAAATTTATTAAAAACAAAAAGAAAGGGAATACATTTGGAACTTAGGCCTTTTGCTAGATCTTAAAACAAACAATTACAAAAATTAAGCATCAAGATAGCCCTCTTGAGGTTCAGCTTAAAGGTTACAAGCAAACCAAAAACATCTAGGGTTAGCACAGAGGAGTCCATTAGCCATAAGAAATAAACAGAAATAACCCTAATCGCATCTTTCTAAACATTTCTTATCGACTTACACATTTGGAGTTTCAGATAAGTAGGGCTGAGGTATGATTTGAGGTTTTTTCATACCCGGTTTTAAAGCTGCTTACAGCATTGCTGCTGTGTCTCCCCGCGCTTTCCCGGAGAAGCACAACACACAGACAAAGGGAAGTTTTTTCCCCCATTTTAAAAAATTCTAGCCCTCCCATTGGCTCTTTTCATCAGGTGCCCACTCCTTTTCCTTTACTGGGGAACTTTGTTAACCCTTTACAGGTAAATCAAGCAGAGAACAGCCACCAAGAGGCACTTTATAGCTAACTGGCTGGCTGGCTGTCCATAAAAGGGAACTACCAAGCCCCTACATGCACACTTCATTTATCACAGCAGGTATCTCAGAATCTCACAGTTAGAGATGGGAGCATTATTCCAGCAGCAAGTGGAGATTCCTAGCTAACTAATATGCCCCATCATTCACTTCTAACCCTGAATCATCCAGAAATATCAGACTTTAATTGTAACTTTAAGTCACAGAAGAGTTATTTTAGATCATTTTAAGGAGGTTTTTTGGCCCTAAGCTTTGTACAGTTGTGTTAACAAAGGCACCTGGCTTTAAAGGAAGAGGTGAAAAAACCGTCCCAGTTGAAAAAACAAACAGGCAAACCTAAAACATGATTAAAATAGTTTATTTCTGTATGACATGACAAACAGAATACATAATGATGTTGTATAACAGTTTTATTGACATTTCTTTGGGCTGACTCATGGCTTTGCCATTTATGAGTAATTTGTAGGGCCCGACCAAATTCATAGCCCATTTTGGCCAATTTCATGGTCATAGGATTTTTAAAATCATAAATTTCATGATTTCAGCTATTTAAGTCTGAAACGTCATGGTTTTGTAATTGTAGGGGACGGGGTGCTCACTCAAAAAGAAGTTGTGGGAGGGTCGCAAGGTTATTGTAGTTGTGGGAGTGCGTTACCACTGCCCTTACTTCTGTACTGCTGCTGACAACAGTACTGTCTTCAGTAACTAGAGAACTGCGACTGCTGGCCAGCAGCCCATCTCTGAAGGCAGAGCTGGCGCCAGCAGCAGCGCAGAAGTAAGGATGGCATGGGATGGTATTGACACTCTTACTTCTGCACTGCTGCCTGCAGAGCTGGATCCTCAGTCAGCAGCTGCCACTCTCTGGCCACCCAGCTCTGAAGGCAGCACTGCAGGAGTAAGGGTGGCATGGTATGGTATTGCCATCCTGACTTCTGCACTGCTGCTGGCGGGGCTCTGCCTTCAGTGCTGGGTGCCTGGCCAATAGATGCCGCTCTCCAGCCACCCAGCTCTGAAGGCAGTGCAGAAGTAAAGGTGGCAATACCACAACGCCCCTAAAATAACTTTATGACACACACTCACAACTCCCTTTTTGGTCAAGACCCCCAAATTTAAGAAACACTGGTCTCCCCCATGACATCTGTATAGTATAGGGTAGAAGCACACAAAAGACCAGATTTCACAGGGAGAGACTAGATTTCATGGTCCATGATGCCTTTTTCATTGCTGTGAATTTGGCAAGGCCCTAGTAATTTGGTTGTCCCATATTACTGGAATTAAAAGCTGGTGGTGTCATAAACAGATAGCTAAGGGTTAATGTTTCTTTTATCTGTAAAGGGTTAACAAAGGGAACCAAACACCTGGCCGGAGGACCAATCAGGAAACCGGATTTTTCAAAGCTCAGGGGAGGGAATGTTTGTGTCTGTGTCTTTGTCTGGCTCTCAGCTATGAGAGGAGATTTTTTCTTTCTTTCTGTCTTCAAGCTTCTAGTCTTCAGTTTCAAAGTTGTAAGTAC
>NC_133769.1:38244224-38261052 GCF_003597395.2 Chelonoidis abingdonii
AAAGAAAACAATCAAAAAGACTAAACCGCCTTTCTACTTGTACTTACTACTTGAACAGAAAATCAGAGAGCCTGTAGGTACGTCTGGTCACTCTCAGAACCCAGAGAGAACAACGCAAAACCCAAAAAACACAAACAAAGGCTTCCCTCCACCGAGATTTGAAAGTATCTTGTCTCCTGATTGGTCCTCTGGTCAGGTGTTCCAGGTTCACTGTTTAACCCCTTACAGGTAAAAGAGACATTAACCCTTAACTATCTGTTTATGACAGAGACACAATGGATGAGATCACAATGCAGTATTCCATATGAGGGCAATTGATTTATACATAGGCATTTCAGCATTTTCTAGGTCATTATTTATCCATCATACCATTTTTTTTAAAACTATTTTTGCACTTGGAGCAGCAGCTTTCATTGATCTGTCCACATTGATGCCCAGGTCTCTCTCCTGAGTGATGACATTTCGTTTAGACTCAAAGAAATATTTTGAATTAGTCAGACACATTCCCTCACCTTGCACTGTCAGCACTGAATTTCACCAAAAGAAAAGGGGCAAACCCCCAAGATTGCTGACTCTCCAACAATACAGGCACCAAGAACTCTGCTTTAGAGTGTTTTTAAACTGAATATCAAAAAAAAGTGACCAAAAGGGGAGCAGAGAACAGGAGAGACAAATCTCAAGGACACTGAGCTGTGCTCTGAGCTTGCTGCATTTTGGGAGACATGAAAGGCAGCTAGTACCCATGCCCCAGAACCCAGAGCAAAATAAGAGGGCGAGTGGTCTCGATTGTTAGGTAAAAGATTTCAGTATTCACTTCCACAAGAGCAGGATTTTACATGGGTAATTTGCAAAGCAGAAGGTCTAGTGACAGGAATGGACCATATCAGCTTTGGTCTTATGTCAGAGGTATCACTAAGTGTCTCAGATATTTCTAAGGTTTCTGTCATCTTGGTATGTAAACACTGAATCCTAATCATCAAAATTTCTTCACTGAATTACAAAAACTTAATTATATTCACTAGCTAGGAGTAATATAACAAAGCTATGTACTGAAGACAGCATAAAAAATTATAAATCACACATGCAAAAGGAGCCAGGAGTAGAATCCTAATTCTTCAGCTCCAAAAACACTGGCCTCTGACACAGGAGCTAAGAGAGATGTCCTATAGCTGCCAGTAGTAGTAGAATCTTTATCTCAGTGGTCCAGCCACTAAAGGTGACATCGCTTACTAAAATACAAAAAGCTAATACATTATAGTGCATTATTCCATATTTTATCATTTGAGGGCTAACATAGTAGATTCCAAAGTGTGACTACAGAGATTCTTGGGATCAGACTTTCACAAATGCTTTTGCAAGAGCAAAATGTGCATGTATTTAACATAATTAAATTTGTGCATGTATTTAACATAATTAAATTTGTGTGTGCAAATGGCTAATTATGCATCTCACTATCTGTTTGTATGTGCATATACTACATCATAGTAACTGCATGCCAATTTCTTGTAGCCTAGTGAACATATGCATGTGCTCTCCCCAATATAATATCCATGATGGACTGATTGTCCTTTCGTACACTTGATCAAAAAAGATCAAGATAAAAGACTTCTTGTTGACACTGGTTGCAAACGGGTCTATGACAGGTTGACCCCAAATGCAGAAAATCTATTGTAGCACTGGGTCCTTTAACTACCATTAATGCATCTGAGAAGTCCCCCTACTTAACCGATCCAACAATACATTGCTGTCTCCTGCTCAAAGTTATGCATATCAATCCCATAGACAAATTGCCTCTGTGCATAATGAGCTGAATGAACACTTCCCTGTCTGTTGATATAATACATAGCTATTTTATTGTCTGTAGCTACCTGAACTACTCTCCACTTTATGTGAGGAAGAAATTATCTGAGAGCCAGATATTTATATGCAATTTTCTTGGATAACCCAGATACCTCAAAACTGTCAGAGTCCAAATGAGCTCCCTATATGTTGTTTGATGCATCAGAGGTTATTGTGACTGATGGTATGGGGTGACTGATCAAAATCAGTTTCAGAACATTAGACCACTGTCTCCACTATATCAAGGCATCATGTACTATGGCATGCAGACCAACTGGCGCAGATGGTCCACATTTGGCCAGTAATCTTGAGCCAAGCAACATTGCATCTCCCTCATTCTGAGATGTGCATAAGTTGTCAGTGCCCTGAGGCCCATAAGCCCTAAAAACAAGACCACCATCTGGATTACATAATGCTGAAGCTCCGATATCGGGGCCCATCTTTAGAAATCTCTCTTCTGGGAGAAAAGCCACTCCTACCGCCAAATCCAGCACAGATCCTATAAAAAGGATTCTCTGAGTCAGACAAAGGTTTTATTTTTTTACATTGAGAAGCAGTACCAGAGCTGTAAGAAGAGAAGTTGTAAAATGGATGTGATTCAGCAGCATCTCACATAATGCTTACTTCAGCAGCCAGTCATCTGAATATGTGTAACCAAAAATACTTTGCTTTCTGAGATGCACTGCAAAAAGGCACTTTGTAAAGTCTTTTGGAGCAGTAGAAAGACCAAATGAGAGGACATTTTCAATACAAAGTCCTGGTCCTACCATAAAACAAAAGGTATTTCTGATGATTCAGTCAGAAGGAAATAGGCATCCTTGAAATCAAGAGTTGCAAACCAATCCATGTTTGAGAGTGAGGGAATGATGGATGCTAGAGTTAACATTCCAAAACTTCTACATGAATTTGTTCAACTTTCTTAAATCCAAAATAGAACAGAAACCAGACTTTTTTTTGCATTATGAAAATCTTGAATAAAACTCCTGACTCCATAGATCTTTTGGAACTTCCTTTATAGCTTCCATCAGAGTGCAGAAATTGCTTTTCAAACAGAAGAACAACTTTGAGAGACAAGAGGGTAGGGAGAATTGAAAGGAGATATTTTTTTGAACTGTATTGCACACCTATTTCTCTACTATCTCTAGAATCCATTGATCTGATATCATAAGCCTCCAATTGCTGACAAAATGGACTGGCCTGTTTCCAAACAGAACAAAGGGTAGGAATTATGCCAATTGGTCTCTAACTTACAGTCCTTATATCAAATCAGAGGTCTTGTATTCACTGATGACAAGGAAACAATAGATAGTTTTGATTTTGGCCTGGATCTAAGAGTCTTCATCTTCTGTTGAGATTCACAAAAAGTTGGCTTCTGGTGTTGTTGCTGATTCCTTAAGACTGAAAAATATGAGGAGGATGGTGGATAAATGTGTGTCAGATGACAAAAAAAAAAAGAAGATGGTCTGTTTTACATACTAAGGTATAACTGAAGTGAGTGGGCAGTAAGTCTGGTCTCAGACAAATTTTTGGAAAAGTCTCATTACTAAGACTACCATCACCCTTGAAAGGGAGATCCTCAGACTTAAGCATAGTATCACTGTCCAATGAAGATTATCCCAATGACACGTCTTCTTAGAGCAGTGGTCCCCAAACTTTTTTGTCCACACAGCCCCCCACTTACAAGATCCACACCTACCCCGCCCTTGGGAGCCATGGTCTGGAGCCAGGGCCAGGAGCTGGGCTGGGGTTGGACCTGGGGCCCAGACCACAATTGAGAGGTGGGCCAGCACTACTACTAGGGCCTCGGTCAGGAGTGGACCCACAGTTGGGGCCAGGAGCCAGGGCCTATGGCCAGGAGTGGAGCTGTGGCTATGGTAGGAGCCATGGTCCGGAACAGCTCTGCAGCTGTGGCCCTAGTCAGGGCCAGGAGCTGGGGGCAGCGCCAAGGCCGGGGCTGGACCTGTGGCTGGGGCCACTGTTGGGGCCAGAGTGGAGCTGGAGAGGCATGGGCTGGTGCTCCCTCCCTGGCCTTAATGGGGGCTAGCCATGCCATGCTCCGCAAACATTCCTCCATACCCCCCAGGAGAGTTCACCCTACAGTTTGGGGACCACGGTCTTACATGGACAGCAGATCAGCAGCAGATTAGCTGCAGAATCAGAGCCTCAAAGGATGCCCAGTGACAAATTTCCTCTGCTCATCAGGTAAGTCTAGAACAAACATAGCTCTCTTTACCCACAGATGAAAATGGTAATGGGACATCCAGTTTCTTCCCATCTTTGTCAGAAGGTATAAATGAGTTTGACCACTCCTAACTCCACTACTTGCAGCTGCAACCACCAAAGAATTTGGAGTCGGGCAAGTATGAAAATACAAAACACTCACATGGGAGCTCAGACAAGTTATCTGCCTTCTTAGCAATGTGTTGACAGGAAGCAGGAGCAGCCCAAATAGCTTTAGTAGGTTGTAAACATCCATCTAATATAAGTAAAGACTTCCTATTCCTTGAGGGAGCTCCTAAGATGTTGAATATCTGATGTGATATCTCCTCTACAGCCACAGAAGGTAAATTCAAAGTAGATATGATTTGATCCACAAATTCATGGAACTGGAGTGTAGCCTCTGAAGGAGAAGCATTAGAAGCAATGCCCACATTCTCTTCAGGAGACAATTCCATCTCAGACTCTGCACCCACCTGTTGTTCCATGAAAAGGATAAACTTCTCTTCCTCCTCAGACGAGGAGTCAAGTATGATTGTCTGAGCTGCAGGCAGATCCAGGCCAAAGGTGCGGAGAGCAAAGAGTCCATTGTAACTGGGTATCTGTTACCCAGTTACCCATTTGTAACTGGGTAACGTACGGTAACCAGATACCCAGTTACAATGGACTCTTTGCTCTCCGCACCTTTGGCCTGGATCTGCCTGCAGCTCCAGGCCAAAGGTGCGGAGAGCAAAGAGTCCATTGTAACTGGGTATCTGGTTACCAGTAGTAACTTCACTAATTCATTCATTATGTAGATTTTCAAAGAACATTGTACACAAACCTTGTGTCTTTCCAATAGCTAGTGTTGGGAAACATACCCATAGAGTGAGCAGGTAAGAACTGACCACAAGACTGACACCTAGGGTAGGTTTTCCACAAACCTAGAAGACTCAGATCGTCTGATCTTATCCTGAGCCTTTTCCAATTTTGAATCAAACCTTGGATCCACAGTGGAGCTAACCAGAGAAACCATGGCACCAGAAGATGAAGAATAAAAAAAGCAAGAAAAATCTGCCTGAATCCCATGGAAGTCTTAGGAGGAAGAGGCAGAGACAGAGACAATTCTGGGGAAACACTGGGGTAATCTTCCTTCTTGCCCTTCTTATCCGAAATAGCAGATTTATATCTTGGAACCACTGAGATCTCTCGTCCCCCCACCCCCCTCAAACAGATCTTTCATTCAGATCTGAAGAACGATCTGAACCAGCATGGTAAACTTCTGTAAAACTTCTTTTCAGATCTGATATTGGTGCCAGGGCTGGCAATGACAGTGGTGCCACTCTTATAAGTCTAAAATCCATAATCTCTGTCCTGGAATCACTCCTCATATGCAGAAGATGTAGGTTTTGCAACCGGAATTGAGGGAGATTGATCCGAATCAGTAGGTACCAAAAAATCTGACACTAATAACAGTGGCAGTTTTCTCCCTTTTCTTTTTTGGAACCAACACGGTCAGAGTCAGTGGCTTTAATATAGGATTCTTAGCTGCAGACTGAGCAGAAGGTGCCTTGGACACCTTTGCAGCCTTCACAAATTGATCCAATGCTCCTGAATGTGGGGCCACACCCAGACCGGAAGATGATGCAGATCCCACCATCTTCTTGGGCACCTTCGCTGTATTAGATGATGAAGTTGGTGCTGATATAGGCATCTTTACCTTCAGTTCCAAAGATCTCCCAGAACCCGAAGGTCTAGCAGAAAAAGCTTCCTTAACCAAACATGCCTGTAGCCTACTTCTGTCTCTCCTTATGAGCTCTAGGTGGGAAGACTGACAGCTGGATCACCTAGACAAAGAACACGTCTGTCCAAGGCACACCACATGGTCATCCAATGCCAGAAAGATTGATGGGAAGGAAACACACCTCTTAAAGCCTACTTTCTTCTTTTCAGATCCTCCATAGGTCATGAAACTGAAACTCATTAAAACCTAAAAGCTATTTAACAGTAGGCTATACATTAGCAAACCCTATCTAACTACATTAGAATTTTTATACCAATAAAAACTAGCAGGATCTTAAAGGGGACAAGACATTTGTCACATTTATTGTAAATACATAATAAAATAAAAGATAACAGCAAACAATGTTGTTTGGTTACTTATTCCTATGATTATATATATAGATAGATAGATAGATAGATAGATAGATATAGATATAGATATATTCATTCACACAATCATTCATACAAGTTCTGTGTAGATATTATAGTTACCAGCCTAAAGTTGCTTGTGACAGAATACTGGCCAGGTACTCTGTACACAAGAGTAGAGCCGAGTCCGGGTCAGGTGCACCTGATGCTCCTGGAGGCTGGCAGCAGAACCATAGACTCAAAGTCCTCAGTCTTCAGAGTCCAGCTTTATAGGTATTTTTCCCTTATTGTTATTCATGGGGTTGCTTCATTTCCTGCCTGTTGTTAATCAATCTCAGGTGGCTGGCTCCATGTGGCGCAGAACTGGTTCCCGAGAAAGTTCTTCATCTCACCTCCTTTGTACAGGCTTTAGTTTGGATTTTAGAGTCTCCTCATATGTCTTGCTGATAGTCACAGCTGCGGTCTCTGCGGTGTGAGATTTCTGTTCACCCGTCAATTGACCAGGTTGTGACTTTTACAGACCTTGAAAGAACTCTGGCTTATCTTCTTCTGTTGTTTTCAGTTTTGTTCCTGTTTCTGTTTAGTGCGCAATAGAATGACTTTTATTAAGTCCTCTCTGTTTAAAGGTTCTGTTTCCCAGGATCTTTTCATGCCAGATTGGTAGTATGATACTTTTTGTTCTCATCAGAGAACAGGCTCGCCAGTTGGAGGTGTGTCCATTCATTCATCATCTGTCCTCATTCTCTACAGATCTGTAAACTATAATGACTAAATAGATACTCACATGCAGGGATTTGGCGCAAAGTGAGTTGGCGGAAGCTTTTACAAAGTGCCGAGTGAGTGTTGTAGATAGACTCGCGGCGGTCTTGAAGTTTTCTAATTTGGACCAATAACTCAGTGTTATGTTTCAATAGATAATGTATGTGGTAGTTACAGAAAGTTTATTTAATAAAGTGATACAATTTAACAATTATAAATATCTATCAGCTATACATTGATTATAACACACTCTGCAGATCTTAAGGGGAAGACTACATTAAAAACTAATGCTTAGCAAACTAATCCTATAGCACTAACTTACCTTTCAACCCTGGATAATGAAATGAGAGATAGTGACCCTCAAATGAAAGTACAACAAACCTTTGAAATGAAGTGACATTCAATTTTATTGAATGCACACTTGTATATATATATTATACACTACAATAATAAAGTATTAAGTGAACACCAAACAATGATTCCTGTGTACTACAGAAGTAGGCATTAGGTCAATCTACTCTCGCAGTCCCGCTCATAGCCCATAGAACCTCTAGCTTCCCTCCCTCATGCCAGCCCAAATCTCCCCTCCCCATCTCAGTCTCTCTCTCTCCACAATCATTCAGGTCTTCCCGAAAAACTTGTATTTTTGCCACCCATATCATCTGTTCTGATTCCCGGTGGACTGTTGGAGCATTTTCACTGACCGTTGCCCATGACTGGCAGTGGCGAGACGCATCAATCATACAGCAGGGGGCAGGAGTGTATCCACCACTGCTGCAGGTGTAGTTGTGTTTGGGGTATGATGCTACTTTCCAATAGCAACAAAGGACCACTTTTACACTGAGAGCCAGTGTGCAGGATTGGTCTGCACATGAGTGAGCTTACTTGAGGAATTGGAATGGTCATCCTATGGAGATGCCTCCTCTTGCCATTCACTTCCCTCTTACCAGTATATGGAGGGAACTGAAGCAGTAGAGCGCACAGCTTCTCCGTTCTTGAGTTAGCACATTCCCTAACCACCTGATATCGCTCCGTTGCTCTCGCGAGAGGAGGGACAGAGCTCGCAGGGTCTCTCGCGAGATGCTCCAACAGTCAGTATGGCTCAAGATTCCCCATCTCCCTCACTCGCTCACGCATTATGACCTATAGGTTGAGACCCCTGCGCCCCTCAAAGAACAACCATAGAAAAACACTTTTTGGAAGGCACGCCATGTCTTACTCGACTAGCCACCCAGTCTAGATTTGAAGGTCTGTTGCAATGAGAGAAGATGAGCGCTGAGATGTCGTGAACGCTATTTGTTTTTTTGATTGTGTTCTTCTGACGGTGTTTAAAATATATATTGGCTTCTTTTCTCTAAATACTACAAACACATTATTATGCAACTTTTTTATGTGAGATGGGCTTCTAAGCCGGCGCTTGTGTAAACAAAACACATGTCAGACGAATTGCCAATATGAGTTGCTATGAGGAACTCATAAGTTCTCTCATACACAGTCACTCTGTGTAGTAAAAGAAGAAAAAAATTCACAAGTTAAAAAAAACGATATTTTTGTGTGTCATATATATTGTTTGAATTAGACATTCGTCCTTGTCGGAATATATCTGACAATATAGATATTGGTTATTTTCTTGCCTATCGCGCCGTACTGACGTAATATATTATGTGAAGTCGGTGGAATCCTTACTTACGGCTGATATTTTTTCTGTGGTACCAGAGGGACTGTGAGGTGGAGATCGTGATATTTAGTGTTGCGACTGATTTAGATGAGCTCATTGAAGAGAAATTAAGTTTTAAGATTATCTCATTATTCTTGTCTACTTCATCGCATCCTGTGCTGTAGATGCGGATCACACACTCGCGCGGTTTTACTATTCTTGTCTGTATCACATACGTCATAAATCACACATCCTTTCATCGTGACGTCTCTTTCGCTTCTCAAAATGCTATCTCTTGGTGGTGTCTTTAAATTAGTTGCTGATGGATACGCAATTCAAGTACATAAATCTGTTCAGGCCCAAATCGGTTCTTAGCCACCTGCATGGCAGTATATGGTTCTCAGGTAGTTTTCAGGGAGAGGATGAGTGCAACATACTGTAGATATGGTCACACACAAAGGTTTTAGCCCCTACTTCTACCTTATTTGACTCATGTGATCAGTGAATCTATTATGTATGATTAAGGTCTGGGCATTCTAGATGTACAGAGACTTACGATTTGCTTTATCATAGCATTGTAGCTTCTGAAGTGTGTATCCTATACCTCGATGTCCTTGTTTTCAGTGTATCATTTAATCATAAATTGCCTCTTGTAACTAGAGACCGCATTAAGTGTGTGAGAAAGTGTTGGCAAACCGCTTTAATTTCACTTTCTACTCTGAAATGATGTAACATGTAATAGTAAGCGATGCAGTTTCACAGCCTGATCAACGGACAGTAGTCATAAAAGGCATGAAAATTTAGGTTGCGTGAAATTAAAAGCTCATGTACATACTTTAAAAAGTTTCACTCATTTTGTCATGTTTAATTCTTTAATAGAGTCTTTTCCCTTTGACACAAAATGAGCGATTTTCGCTTATCTCTACATTTCGAGGGGAGGAAAGCAACGTCTTACACTCAGAACAACATAAGAAAGGGAGGCATGCTTTTCTATTGAGAAAGTCTCAAGATTTTAAGATGGTTACCCCGTTAATTATTCTTTAGGGAGCGTTTAAACATACAATCTTTTAAAACAGCATTTATTTGTATGTCGCTTTTTTACGTTGATAAATGATTATTTTTTCACTAATCGGAGTACGAGACAGCCTCAGTTTCAACTGGGTTTCTGTTCAGCTCCTCTGAACCTTGCGCACTTACTTTCATGGCTCTCTCATCCCTTGACAGAGGATACTGAAGGATGGCTTCTGTAGACGACCCCAACACCACCAGTGTGTCTAGGCTTGCCCACCTCTCATTTAGACAAACTTCTTCCACCATGACCGCACATACCTCCCTTTTGAGAAGTTGGTCACTCCTCTACTACTGCCTGTGGCATAGTGCATAATCTAAGTGCCATTGCCCTCCTGTTTTAGAATCATACCTGGAATTGGGGCCCTGAAATATTTATAGCTTCAGCAATGGAAAATCCTCCCTTTCCACCACCCCCTGGGGTATTATGATAGGCCATACTCCTCCACATGGCTGGAGCTGGACAGAGCGGTTCAACTTTTTTTGTTAGTAATATTTGCTGTACTGTTTGTGGCGGGTACCAAGGTGAGCCTCCAAGCTGCCAGTGTCCATCATGAGCAGGTCATCTTTAAAAGTGCCGCTCCTGTCTTGTATGGTAATAATGAGATACTGTTAAGTTTATTGTTTTTTAAACTCTTTCCTTTCCCTTTTATGCACCAGTATGACGTAATGTATGACCAACTAATATCTGCACTATTCCATTTTATAATCCAGTCCTCTAGCTCTGATATGCATAGTGGGGCCTTTGAAGGTGTTCTGCCCCCCTGCTAGACATTCAACAGAAGGGCCTGACCTTTTTATGAGGAGTGTTAAAAAGAAGAGGACAAGATGAAGACCATTGTTTCAGTGTGTAGATCCTGCCAAGCCAGTGCTTGGAGACTGGATCACAAACAGAAGGCCTAGAAGTAGCCAAGATGGGGCAGACGGCCAACTGGAGAAAAGGCGGGTTACAATGTGACGGAGGAGCGGAAAATGAACCCAGGGAATCCCAGCGAGGAACAAGGAGTTAACGGAGAGATATACCCCAGACATAATGGGCCTTTTCTCAGGTTCACGGGTGGCTCATAGTGCCCCAAGAGCAGTATTACTGGAGAAACACTGAAAAGGTAAGAGTCCAAGGACTATTGTGGCTTTGTGGTGGCATGGAGGCGACAGCGAGAGAAGAATAAAAGTGAAGGTAGTTGTGGAGAAACAGAGACCAGCTGATTTTTAAAAACAAAAAAAAAGAAATAGGAAAGACAAGAAGGAACGTGAGAGACCTCACGGTTCTCCCTCTCGCTCTCCCCCCGGCACACGACGCTCCTTAATGGGTGTGTCCTAACTAACACTCCTGTAGGGTTAGAGTATATACCTCGCTCGCGGTCTCATCTTCTCTCGCACCCCGCGGATGATGTCAGTTAGATAGGGCATGATCACGCTGTGGGTCACCGCTTCAGCAATTAGCGTCAGGCTACTCTGACGCTGTGGGTATGTACTCAGGTATTGTAGTTTACTTCCACGCACTTGTCTTCCTTTAACCACACCAGTGCTCCCATGCTCCTCTGCTGGGAAGTCTTTCTCTGTCGACAGGGAAAGGTTGCTATGCAGGCAGAAAGGGGCCAGAAGTTCCCCCAACCAGTTAGTGCACCTGTCTCATTTCAGACATGTAGCAACATGTACCCGAAGACACGCAGGTTCCGACCTTTCTCTTTCGAGAATATAGCATGACACCTGACGCACTGACCACAGTGGACCATGTAAGATCACTATAAACCATGTCATAATACTATCAGACCCAGTGTAAACTTTCCTGTTGGACCCCCCACTAGGGTGTAATAGAGAAGGAAAACGTGGTGCCGTGTGGTCTGAATGCCAATACCTTTATCTGAGCCAGCAACAAGACGTATGGCGTGCATTAAAGCACGTCATGGGACGCATCTCATAATGTCTCTCTCTCCTCAAAGAAGCTTAGCAGTCCATATTTGGTACAAGACTTGATTCCATCATCCATACATGCCTCATTCACACATCTAAACTAACTAATAAGATTACAGCAGGATTTGCAAAAGTGAAGGTTGGAGGAAGCTTTTACAAAGTGGAGTGAGTGTTTTAAAATGGGGTTTGAATTACAATATGGCAAACAGTGAACAGAAGTTACAATGTAGACAAGTGTAGTGAACGGTGAACAGAAGTTACATTAATAAAGTGAACAATTAAAAACAATTTCATTTATCAGTTCTACATTGTAAAAACTAGCAGGATCTTAAAGGGGACAGAATTACATTAAAAACTAATGCTAGCAAACTAATCCTATAAGGCACTAACTTACCTTTCAACCCTGGATACTGAAATGAGAGATAGTGACCCTCAAAATGAAAGACAACAAACCTTGAAATGAGTGACATCAATTTTTTTATTGATCACATTGTTATATATTTAATACACATAAATAAACTAAAATTTATTAGTGAAACTAAACAATGATTCCTGTGTACTACAAGAAGTAGGCATTTTAGTAAGCTACTCCCCTCACAGAGTCCCTCTGCCCCCATAGAGACTCCTAGCCTTCCCTCCCTCATGCCAGCCCCCAAATCTCCCCTCCCCTCTAGTCTCTCCTCTCCCATTTCAGGGTCTTCCCAAACTATCCACCCATATCATCTGTCCTGATCCCCGGTGGCTGTTGGAGCATTTTCTCAACTGCACGTTGCCCATGACGGCAGTAGGGCAGAGGCATCACACATACAGCAGGGGAGGAGGAGGTATCCACCACTGCTGCCAGGTGTAGTTGTGTTTGGGTGGAGCTACTTTCCAATAGCAACAAAGGACCACTTTACAAACTGGAGCCAGATGCAGGATGTCCTGCACAATGAGGGACACTTGAGAGGCATGAGCACTAAGATCCATCTTAGCCATTCACTTCCCTCTCACAGTAATTGGAGGGAACTGAAGCAGTAGAGAGCACAGCTTCCCTTCTTGATAGCCTTCCCCTCAAGATGTGCCCTGAGGGGAGGGACAGAGTTGCGTATGCGAGTGCTCCAACAGGCACTGGTTAAAGAAGATTCCACCATTAGGCTACATGCATCAGCATTTGCCCTATAGGTGGAAACCTGCAAAGCCCCTCAAAGAACAAACCATAGAAAAAAACTTTTTGAGAAGGAGCCCTTCCCAATGCACATTAGCCACCCAGGTCAGATTGTAGAGTCTGTGCAATGAGGATGAGGTGGATGTCCTGAACGTATTGTTTTTTGATGTGTTCTCTGAGGTGTTAAATATATATTGCTTCTTTTCCTCAAATACTACAACCATATGAAATTTTATGTGAAATCTGCTTCCAAGCGGCCACTCCTGTAAACAAAACACATTGTCAGCATTGTTCTAGTCTATGAAGAACAGTGGAACTCAAATATTTCTCTAAGTATTGAGAGAAAGAAGAAAAAATGAAAAGTAAAAAAAAAAAGATATTTTTATAGTAGCTGAATTGCACATCTCCTCAGCGGAAAAGAAAAGAAACTGTTAAATGTTTCTTTTAAGAGACTTAGTCTTATAAATTAGACCTACTTAACGATTTTCCTGGCGGGGATGAGGGGAGAAAGAGTTCCACCTGATTTAAGAGTTTGGAGAGAATAAAAGATTATGCATACAGTCCTTCTCACATCCTGAGTATGCACCACGATCTTTCTTCTGTATCATCGAAATCCCCTTTCAAAGAGTGACATTTTCTTCAAAACTTAGGTTGTTCTTTAATGTAGCTGATAACACATTCAAGTCCCATATTTGTCACCAAGGTACACCTGCTGACAAGTATGGTATCAGGCAGTTTCAGAAGAAATGCCATCTGTAGAATGGCACACACAAGAATTCAGCTAATTAGATTGTCTCAGTCAAAACTATTTGATTAAATTGATCTGAGAAATTGATCTTCATGCTTCATTCGTATCCTAACTGTGCCCTGTATGTTATCCCCATAAGCATTGTCTGAAGAAAGTGTGGCAAACCGTTTAATTTCACTTTCATACTGAAATATGTACATTAAGAACGATGCAGTTTCACAATTATCAACAAAGAAGTCATTGAAAAGGCATGAAATTTAGATTGCTAATTAAACTCATGTACTACTTTAAAAAGTTTCACTCTTTTTCTGTTTAAATTCTCTTAATAGATTCATTTTCCCTTGGACACAAATAGCCATTTTCCTATCTCTCATTCAGGGAAAAAGCAAGTTTAATCAGAAACAAATAAAAAGGAGGCATGCTTTTCTATTGAGAAAAGTCTCAATTTTAAATGGTTACCCCTTAATTATTTTTAAGAGGGACCCAGTTAAAACAATCTTTTAAAACACTTTATTTTATGTCACTTTTTTACGTGATAAATGATTATTTTTCACTAATGGAGAGAGACAGCTCCAGTTTCAACTGGGTTTCTGTTCAGCTCCTAGACCTTGCACTTACTTTTTGGCTCTCATGCCCCATGACAGAGGCATCACTGAAGATGCTTGTAGGACGACCCAACACCAGTGTGTCAGGCTGCCACCTCTCTTCAGACAAACTTCTTCCACCATGACCACATACTCTATAGCAGTATTACATTGGAAGAAACAGAAGTAAGATCCAAAGAGGTGTTGAGGGACAGGGGAAATAAAGTGAATATTGTGGAGAAACAGGACACTGATTTTTAAAAAAAAAAAAAAAAAGAAAAAAGAAAAAAAGTGTGACTCAGTTCCCCCTGCCCCCTCCCCACACACACACGCATGGTGTGTCTACACTACACACTCCTCAGTGGCATTAGAGTATATACACTACGTGCTATATCACTGCACCCCCAGCATGGGTATAAATAGCATAGAAGTGTGGCACCGCTTCAGCAATTAGCGTTAGGACATACCTGAACGCTGTGGGTATGTACTCAGGTATGTAGTCTACTTACCCAAGCACTGTCTCCCTTTCCCCACCCCAGTGTCCCACTGCTCCCCTCTGCTGGAGTCTTTCCTGTCACAGGGAAAGGTGCTAGCAGCAGGAAAAGGAGCCAGAAGTTCCCCCAACCAGAGTCTTTCATTCAGACATGTAGCAACATGCTACCGAAAAGACACAGCCGACTTTTCACTGAGACATTAGACATACCCTACACACTGCCACCAGTGGTGTAATGGAATATTAAACTGTACTATACTATCCAGCCAGTGTAACTATAGTCCTGTTGGACCCAGGATATTAGAGAGAAACTGGTCCCCTTGTCTCTGCAATACCTTATCTGAGCATTCAGCAGACAGATATGGCAGTGCATTAAAGCACTTCATGGAAGACATCTCTAATGTCTCTCTCTCTCAAGAAAGCTCTGTAGCCAGTCCATATTTGGTACAAGAAACTGACGTACTAGTAAAAGCCCTATCACCTACCATGAACAAGAAGTACATGACAGTGTAAGTGTAGCCATGTTTGTTGAGTATTTATAGATTTTCATATCAGTCAGAGTTGAATGGGTCTTTCTGGCCCATTGGTCAGTTTCCTGTAGAATCTGGAATCCCTGGGGGTGTAATTAACATAAAATCCCCATGCAGTTATGCAGATTGTGGGGAGTTACATCATGTCTACCTGGGAGGTACTGGCAGAGACACACACAAAAAACCCCAAAACTGCAAGCTTTCAGGTATTCACCAACAGAGACAGCCAAGTGCTCAACAAACACCCCTTATATGGCAACAGTAGTCATGAATGAGGGTAAACATAAACAGGGGCAGGGAATGTAGTAGGGAAATTAGAGGGCAATTATTGAGCCGAGACCAAGACCAGAACTGCCCACCTGGGGAGAGGGAGGGCTGATGATTACAACAAAAAGGGAAATGCAAAAAGATCTCGGTGCTCACTCCTCGGGATGTGGGGGAGCATGGTACAGCTATGCTTTTGCAGGGTGTAAATGAGCTTCTGGTACAATAAAAGTAACCAAAAATGCAAGTCTCTGTGTGTTCCTCTGAGTGTGTTGGTTATGCCTGAAATAACCAAGGGACTCCCCAACACAAATACCTAGCCTGTGAAGCTTTTCCCCTTGGGAAAGTGGGCATGGACTGGTTTGACCAGTTTCAGGAAGCATGGAAAACAAAGACAAAAACTGTATGATGTGTCAGCCTCAGCTGACTCTGAGGCCTCTCCCTTGAGTAGTGAACTGACATGAATCTTCAACCAATGGAGAAAAACCCCTACTGGAAGGGTCTGAAAGACTGGAAACCAACCAGGGTTACAGCTGGTAAGCTCAGCATGCACATGGACTATTGTTTTATCAAGTGTTTTCTCTGGAATTCTTTCCTCCTCTACATACTGTGTTTTCTGAAAACTGGTTGGTTGCTGGTAAATACTGTCATAGCTCTGGGAAAAGAGCAGAACTACAGGCAGAGAACTAAAGTCAGACATGCTAGGACAAGCACAGTGAATTGCAAGGGACCTGCAACCCTAAAACACTAGGGAGAGAAGAACGAGGGATCTCACCCACAGAGAGGTGACAGCTAGAGGCCTCAGACCTGAAGGGCTCCCCGGAGACTGAGGGAGCAGAGGTTCCGTTAACCCTAGAACAGTGATAGACAACTTCCTGTCAGCCTCCCACTGCTTCTTATGTTGTGTTTACATTACAGCATTGAACCGTTTATCAATGAGAGAATGGATTGTTTAAACCATATTAAGCACAAAACATTGAGTCACTATGGTCACGCTGAACTGGTTTAGGAACCCTTGTTCTTTTGTCCCACATTCACGCAAGTGCTGTCCGAGATCATTTAATCTGCAGTGCCCCCTGGGTACTTCAAATCTCCCAGAAGCAGTAAATTCTGACAGAGCTAGAAAGGCCACTACCATGCTGTGAGACAATAACTAGTGGACTGAACTGTTTCAGTCTGATTTAATGTGGTTCACACTGGCACTAAACCAGTGCCAGACTAAACTGATCTTAGTCTTCCAGAAAGCGAGTCTAATCCAGACATTGCTTAGAACTAGGGCTGACCAGAAAAAACAAGGTTACTCACCTTTGTAACTGTTGTTCTTCGAGATGTGTTGCTCATATCCATTCCAGTTAGGTGTGTGCGCGCTGCGTGCATAGCCGTCGGAGAAACTTTTACCCTAGCAACACTCAGCGGGTCGGTTGGGCGCCCCCTGGAGTGGCGCCACCATGGCGCCGCATAAATACCCCAGCCGACCC
>NC_133769.1:38281786-38283528 GCF_003597395.2 Chelonoidis abingdonii
GGGGGCCTGCAAGGATTCTAAAGATTAATACTAGCCACTCCAGACTTTTATTAACCTCCCAGGGTTACAGCTTTTCTCTGACCTTGAATTGGTAGATGCTGCCACCACCCAAGTGCAGAACCCCTTTGAGAGCCCAGGAAGGTGCACTTGGGAATTCCTTCCTGTGGGGTATCCTCAAGCCCTTTCATCTCCCCCCGCTCCTCCCCCAGGGAAAAGCTAATAAAGAAAGAAAGAAAAAAGGAAACCAGCTGTTGCTATCAGCTAATTAAACAACATGTGCACAAACCCCTTAAAACACAAAAATCCAATTCTGTTCTAAAAAAAGGTCAATTTTATTAATAAAAAAAGAGAAAAAATACATCTGGGAACTCAGACTATTGCTAGATTTTAAAACAGTAACTAGAAGGATTAAGCACCAAGAATAGCTCTCTTGAGGTCCAGCTTAAAGATTACAAGCAAAACAAAAGCACCTTAGGTTAGCATAGAGAAGCCCACAAGCCATAAAGAAATAAAAAGAGATAAACCTAATTGCATCTTCCTAGACATTTCCTGATCTACTTGCATATCTGGGGTTTCAAATGAGTAGTTTCTAGGTATGATACCAAGGATTTTTCATACCTAGCCTCAAGCTTCTTACAGCATAGGTGCTGCCCTATCCACCTCTCCCCAGGAGAACAACAACAGCCAGACAAAAGCGGAGTCTTGTTTCCCTTTAAAAAAGTTCTAGCCTTCCCATTGGCTCTTCTGCCCAGCTGCCCACTCACTTCCTTTTTCCTATGCACAGCAGTGAGACTTTTTAACCCTTTACAGGTAGAACAATTAGAGAACAGATACTAAGAGGGATTTTATAGCTGCTGGGTGGGTGGGTGTCCATAAAAGGGAGCTACCCCCTCCCCCTTCATTTATCACAGCATCACACATGGGACATTCAGAACTCGTGAAAAGTTCCACAGCCCCAGTTTAGATGGTTATAAAAGAAAAGAATGTTATGTCACTTTGCCTGGGTATACGAGCCAATATCCACACATTGGATAAGATCATATGACTGCAGAAATTGACAAACATGTACAATAACCCTAAGACCCATCTTAAACCCCATCCAGTGAATACCTAAGTACAGGATAGTAGGAGAAAAATATCAGTCCCCTTCCCTTTCCCCCAGTAAGAAAGGATAGCCCAGTACATAAGGTGTATAGAGGAAGAAAATTGTTCCCAACTCTGTGGCAGGCTCTCAGCCGGCTCCTGCTTAGATTCCAGACTTCTATAGAGCCTCTGCATAGGCAAATTGAATGATGCATTGGGTTATCTGATTTGTTATTAGGAATGGCAATATACAAAAACCTGTAGGAGAACACTTCCATCTCCCTAGACATACAATAGCAGATTTAAAGGTAGTCATCCTGCAGCAAAAAAACTTCAGGACCTGACTTCAAAGAGAAACTGCTGAGCTTCAGTTCATCTGCAAATTTGACACCTTCAGCTCAGGATTAAACAAAGACTGTGAATGGCTAGACACCTACAAAAGCAGTTTCTCCTCCCTTGGTGTTCACACCTCAACTGCTAGAAGAGGGTCTCATCCTCCCTGATTGAACTAACCTCGTTATCTCCAGCCTGCCTCTTGCTTGCATATATATACCTGCCTCTGGAAATTTCCACTACATGCATTTAACAAAGTGGGTATTCACCCACAAAAGTTCATGCTCTAATACGTCGGTTAGTCTATAAAGTGCCACAGGACTCTT
>NC_133769.1:38289176-38291062 GCF_003597395.2 Chelonoidis abingdonii
GGCTGATATATAGCCCTGCCGGCCCAACCGCTCCTCAGTTCCTTCTTGCCGGCTACTCCGACAGAGGGGAAGGAGGGCGGGTGTGGAATGGATATGTGCAACACATCTCGGAGAACAACAGTTACAAAGGTGAGTAACCGTCTTTTCTTCTTTGAGTGCTTGCTCATATCCATTCCAGTTAGGTGATTCCCAAGCCTTACCTAGGCAGTGGGGTCAGAGCGAGACGTTGCGGAATGTAAGATCGCTGAGCCAAAGACGGCATCGTCTCTAGACTGCTCGACCAGTGCACAGTGGGATGCAAATGTATGGACAGAAGACCAGGTAGCTGTGCGACATATTTCCTGGATGGGAACGTGGGCCAGGAAAGCGGCGGACAAGGCTTGAGCCTGAGTAGAGTGGGCGGTGAGATGGCCAATCGGGATGCGGGTCAAGTCGTAGCACGTCCGGATACAGGACGTTACCCATGATGAGAGCCTCTGGGAAGAGATAGGCATACCTTTCATACGCTCCGCGACTGCTATAAATAGCTGGGGCGAACGTCTGAAAGGTTTGGTCCTCTGAATGTAAAAGGCGAGGGTCCGGTGGACATCCAGGGTACGTAGTTGTTGGTCCCGGCGTGATGCGTGCAGCTTCGGGAAGAAGACTGGTAGAAAAATGTCTTGGCTAATGTGGAAGGCAGAGACCACCTTGGGAAGGAAAGCTGGGTGCGGTCGTAGCTGTACCTTGTCCTTGTGGAAGATCGTATACGGGGGGGTCTACCATCAAAGCACGAAGCTCCAATACTCGTCTGGCCGAGGTGATAGCGACGAGGAAGGCTGTCTTCCAAGACAGGTACAGCAGCGAGCAAGTGGCTAACGGCTCAAAGGGAGGGGCCGTGAGCCTAGCTAATACAAGGTTGAGATCCCAGGTAGGGGAAGGGTGCTTAATTGGAGGGTAGAGTCGTTCCAAGTCCTTAAGGAACCTGGAAACTATAGAGTAAGAGAAGGTCGAACTGCCCGATTCCCCAGGATGGAAGGCTGAGATCGCGGCCAGATGCACCCTTATCGAAGAGAGCGCCAGGCCTTGCTCCTTGAGGTACCATAAGTAGTCCAAGATAATGGGGACCGATACGGCTTCGGTAATAAGGTTACGCTGGGCACACCAATGGGAGAATCGCTTCCACTTGGCGAGATATGTCGCTCACGTGGAAGGCTTTCTGCTTCCCAGGAGGACCTGTTGCACCAGGGTGGAACAGCGCAATTCGTATTGGTTTAGCCAGACAGCAGCCACGCTGTCAGGTGGAGGGACTGCAGGTCCGGGTGGTGAAGCCTGCCGAAGTCCTGTGTTATAAGGTCCGGGCAGAACGGCAGAGGTATCGGGTCCGCTAGAGATAGGTCGAGAAGCATGGTGTACCAGTGCTGCCTCGGCCACGCCGGAGCGATCAGGATTAGCCTGTCCCTGTCCCTGCGGAGCTTGAGCAGGACTCTATGGACTAGGGGAAAGGGTGGAAAGGCATAAAGTAGACGACCTTCCCAGAGAATTAGGAACGCGTCCGAGAGGGAGCCCGGGGAGTGACCCTGCAGGGAACAGAACACCTGGCATTTCTTGTTCTCCCTGGAGGCAAAGAGGTCTATCTGGGAAAGCCCCACTTCCGGAATACAGAAAGGAGGTGTCTGGACAGATGGACCATTCGTGGGACAGGAAGGACCTGCTCAGGTGATCTGCGAGAGAGTTCCGGACTCCCGGGGAAAGGAGACTACCAGGTCTATTGAGTGGGCTATGCAGAAGTCCCACAGTCGCATCGCCTCTTGACAAAGGGGGGAAGACCGCGTCCCTCCTTGCTTGTTTATGTAATACATGGCCGTCATGTTGTCTGTGAAAACTGCAACACAACGGCCCTGTAGATG
>NC_133769.1:38291162-38302417 GCF_003597395.2 Chelonoidis abingdonii
ATTTATGCGGCGCCATGGTGGCGCCACTCCAGGGGGCGCCCAGCCGACCCGCTGAGTGTTGCTAGGGTAAAAGTTTCTCCGAAGGCTGTGCACGCGGCATGCACACACCTAACTGGAATGGATATGAGCAATCACTCGAAGAAGAACAAGATTTCTGTTTCATGAAAATATTTGAGGTTTGAACATTTGTTTCTGCTCCAAAGCAGAAGGAAAATGAGACCTTTCCAATTTTTTTCAAGGGGTTGGGGGGGAAGAAGAGAGACAAACACATAGATGCCAGAACAACCAATAGGCTACTGGTTAGGGCCTTATAATGGATTTCATTCATTGCTAGGTCTGGGCAATCAGCTCTCAGTCCGTCTAGCCCACCCTTTTGTCACTCACTCACTGTATGGTCCCTCTTGCTCTCCAGGACTTGGGGTGCTCTATCTTTGTGACTCAGCTCTCCAGCTAGGTCACTATATAGTCTTCCCATTTCAGGGCAGCTGAGTCCAACCAGACAATCTGCCTGTACCATCTCAGGCAGTACATCTGTAATTCCTAAGTTCTACCACTTTCCCAGCGCCTGGCAGAGGAACCTGGGTCCATCTGCTACTCCAGGTTCTAGCCCAAGGACCATATTATGAGCAGCCAAAGTTTACACAGTCTCAACCCCCACTGCTCTTTCTTTAGGCTTCTTCCTACTCCATCTTCCACAGGCTCTCTTCCTCACAACTCCTCCAGGTAAACCCTTCCCAGAGAACTAGGACCCCAAGGCTTTTGCTCCCTGGTGGGTTTACTCCTACCCACCTCTCTGTGGCCAGAGTAACTGCAGAATCTGTCTCTAACCCCTTTCTGCTCACAACTTCCTGGCTTTATACAAGCTCACCCTGCCCCTTCCCAGCTGGGCTTCATCTTCAATTAGTGCTTATTAATCAGCCCCTTTGAGCCACCTTAACCCCTTGAGGGCTGGTGTGGGGTGAACAACCCATCCCCAACATTGACCAGGGATGCGAGAGACTCTGATTCAAATTCTGCTCTTCATGATTTGGAGCAGGGATTTGAATCTAGGTCTTCCATGTCCCCAGTGAGTGCCCTAGCCACCAAGCTACTGACTATTCCGGAGGAGTGGGTCTTTCTGTCTCTTTGGTCTTGACCAGAAATTTCATCCTGGACCTAAGAAACCTTCCTGATTAAACTTTTGTTGAGATCAATACATTTCTATGAAAACATTTGGTTTCAATGCATCAGCATTTTCTAACAAGAAAATGTTAGTTGAAAAAATCCCAACCATCTATACTTTGAACATGTGTAAGCCCATTACACCACTTTTATGTGCGGATGGGAGGTATTTCACAGTCATTCTCAGGGACTAGAATGGTTATTAGACCAGTACATTTCTCTAGCATAGACAAGGTTTACTAGCCAGAGTCACAGCAATTAAAATGCTTTCAGATAAGTGACCAGCTTCTGGAAAATATCTGTCATAGGTTCTGTCAGGGCTAATTCCCCACTCTGGCATTAGAGTGCAGAAGGTGGGGGCCTGCAAGGATTCTAAAGATTAATACTAGCCACTCCAGACTTTTATTAACCTCCCAGGGTTACAGCTTTTCTCTGACCTTGAATTGGTAGATGCTGCCACCACCCAAGTGCAGAACCCCTTTGAGAGCCCAGGAAGGTGCACTTGGGAATTCCTTCCTGTGGGGTATCCTCAAGCCCTTTCATCTCCCCCCGCTCCTCCCCCAGGGAAAAGCTAATAAAGAAAGAAAGAAAAAAGGAAACCAGCTGTTGCTATCAGCTAATTAAACAACATGTGCACAAACCCCTTAAAACACAAAAATCCAATTCTGTTCTAAAAAAAGGTCAATTTTATTAATAAAAAAAGAGAAAAAATACATCTGGGAACTCAGACTATTGCTAGATTTTAAAACAGTAACTAGAAGGATTAAGCACCAAGAATAGCTCTCTTGAGGTCCAGCTTAAAGATTACAAGCAAAACAAAAGCACCTTAGGTTAGCATAGAGAAGCCCACAAGCCATAAAGAAATAAAAAGAGATAAACCTAATTGCATCTTCCTAGACATTTCCTGATCTACTTGCATATCTGGGGTTTCAAATGAGTAGTTTCTAGGTATGATACCAAGGATTTTTCATACCTAGCCTCAAGCTTCTTACAGCATAGGTCTGCCCTATCCACCTCTCCCCAGGAGAACAACAACAGCCAGACAAAGCGGAGTCTTTGTTTCCCTTTAAAAAAGTTCTAGCCTTCCATTGGCCTCTTCTCAGCTGCCACTACTTCCTTTTTCCTATGCACCAGCAGTGAGACTTTTTAACCCTTTACAGGTAGACAATTTAGAAACAAGATACTAGAAGAAATGGATTTTATAGCTGGCTGGGTGGGTGGTGTCATAAAAGGGAGCTACCCCCTCCCCCTTCAATTACCAGCATCACACATGGGAATCAGACACTCTGAAAAGTGTCACAGCCCAGTTTATATGGTTATAAAGAAAAGATGTTATGTCACTTTGCCTGGGTATACAGCCAATATCCACACATGGAAAAGATCATCATGACTGCAAAATTGACAAACATGTACCATAACCCTAAGACCATTTCTTAAACCCATCCAGTGAATACCTTAAGTACAGATAGTAGGAGAAAAAATATTCAGTCCCCTTCCCTTTCCCCCAGTAAAAGAAAGGATAGCCAGTCATAAGGTGTATAGAGGAAGAAAATTGTTCCCAACTCTGTGGCAGGCCTCAGCCGGCTCCTGCTTAGATTCCAGACTTCTATAGAGCCTCTGCATAGCAAATTGAATGATGCATTGGGTTATCTGATTGTTATTAGGAATGGCAATATACAAAAACCTGTAGGAGAAACTTCCATCCCTAGATCATACAATAGCAGATTTTAAGGTAGTCATCCTGCAGCAAAAAAACTCAGGACCTGACTTCAAAGAGAAACTGCTGAGCTTCAGTTCATCTGCAAATTGACACCTTCAGCTCAGGATTAAACAAAAGATGTGAATGGCCTAGACACCTACAAAAGCAGTTTCTCCTCCTGGTGTTCACACCTCAACTGCCTAGAAGAGGGTCTATCCTCCCTGATTGAACTAACTCGTTATCTCCAGCCTGCCTCTTGCTTGCATATTATACCTGCTCTGGAAATTTCCACTACATGGCATTTAAAAAGTGGGTATTCACCCCAAAAGTTCATGCTCTAAACATATGTTGGTTCTATAAGGTGCCACAAGACTCTTGCTGCTTGACTGAAAGGCAAGCTTCCACAGGTGGTAGATTGTCAAGGTTTTTTCCCCCACTTTGAACTTTAGGGTACAAAAAGGGGGGACCTGCATGAACACTTTAAGCTTAATTATTAGCTTAAATATGGTACGCTGCCACACCCAGAATTTAGTGTCTGGTACACTTCTGTTCCTCCAAACCTTCCCTGGGACCCAGACCAAACCCTTGGGTCTTAAAACAAGGAGAAATTAACCATCCCCTCCTTTTCCTCCCAAAACTTCCCCTCCCTGGGTTGCCTGAGAGGCTTCACACCGATCCAAACTCCTTGGATTTTTAAAACAAGGAGAATTAACCATCCCCCTCCATTTCCCCTCACCAATCCCTGGTGAGTTCAGACTCAACCCCTTGGATTTTTTAAATAAGGAAAATCAATCAGGTTCTTAAAAAGGAAAGCTTTTAATTAAGAAAGAAAAAGTAAAATTATCTCTGTAAAATCAGGATGGAAAATGCTTTCAAGACATTAACCTTAACCATCTGTTTTGACATGGATGATGCAAAATGTAATGGTTGGATATCCCAGCCTTTGGTAAAATTCTGGAATACCTCAGGTGTAGACAATTACTCAGGCAGGAGCGGGAGTCCAGCTGTGTATTGCTATGACATTCTCTCTGTGTAGACAATTGAGGATCCGCCCAAGCAGAGGGAAGGGATGTTAACTACATGGGGCAGAGCAGCAGAGAGTCTGTGGCACTTATAGACTAACAGACGTTGAGAGCGTGAGCTTCTGTGGGTGAATACCACTTCGGTCAGCGCAGGTCTGCGGTCTGGACGAACTGGGTATTCACACGAAAGCTCACGCTCCCAAACGTCTGGTTAGTCTATTAAGGTGCCACAGGACTCTCTGCTGCTTTACAGATCCAGACTACACGGCTACCCTCTGATACTTGACTACGATGGGGCAAGTGTCTCTGTAATGAATAAGATAATAAGCCATAGAAGGATGCTTAGTTTCGCAGGAGTATTCTCTAACAGATCAAATACGTTTTGTCTTCACACCCGTCCCGCATCAGTCCCACCATGAGCATGGGACAGATTCTCACAGCCCCATCGATTTAGGGATTTTTCGGTCTTGAGACTCCTATATCAGTTTCACAGCTCACGAAAGGCATTTCCTGTTGAACTTTCTTGGGAATCATCTGTGTACCTCTTCTTTCCTTTCCTGTTTGCCGTGTGAATCCTATTTTTATTTTTTTCCTGCCTTTCACTTTCCATGTGCGAACCTGCACGCCATGAGACTGATTAGCTGCTCTTTTGCTAATGGAATACTTAATAGCCACTTCTTGGAAAGGTGTGGGCATTGGGTTTCCTACCTCAGCCTGGTGCTGTTTCTCTGTTCCAGCTGCTGTGTGTTGATAGAGTGACATGGCAGTGCAGAGCTGAGATGCTCCTCTTCTCTCATTTCTTTCTCTCAGATGAAGCCAAAGTTTTGTTGTTAGGAAACAACTTAAGGTGTTCTTCAGAGTCTTGTTTTCCTGTTCTGCTTTGCTGCAGTTTTTTCCTATATGGATTGATATGCTAATAGTTTTTTTATATGGAATTTTCCTTGTTTTAAATTGATTTACGTGATCATTAAAGAAAGAAACCTCAAAAGAATTCTGCCATGCAATATTTCAAGTGATTGAAATACATGCTTTACTGTAAATTCATTTTTTAAAAATTTAAATTTTTCCAGTGCAGATTTCAGCCGATTCTATTGTAGCCGGTTAAGCCAGAGCCTAGGGCTGATCAGCAGAAGTGTATGCTGGTATATCTGGTCTTCCAGTTTGCAATTAGCTTGTTGGTTTTAGGAGGGCTGTCTTAGTGAACCAGTGATATGTGGAGTGAGGGCTGGGAGGACTGATTAATCTGATGCTATATGGTTTAAGAGTTCCCTTGTTCTTACTCAGTTAATACTTAAATGCTTACCTTTTTCGTGGGAGAAAAGCCAGCACAGAAGTGACATGGGCGAACCTTTCAAACTGATGCTTACGTGGTATGTAGTCCTGGACCTTTTAAAGAGCAGTGAGGTTGGCACTAATCTACCACTGAGAACTCTTGAATATTGGCCAATTCTCCTTCATTACCCAGAGTTTACTCAATGGAATAAATTTGCCCACAAATGAGCTTTCAAGGAAAGCTAATTGATTGAGTTTATCTCCTAATGGTACAATGCTACACTTAAGTTACTGAGATGTTTAACATGACCTCTATGTATTCCGGAATATAAATCTAATATCAACGCGTCACTATTATTTTGCCTTACTTACAACCTAATTTCTTCAATTATAGATTTCTGCACAATTTTTTCAATTAATTTTTATTATTTCAAAATTTGAAGAGTCTAGTATGTATTAAGAAATCGACAGAGAAAACTAACACAGATCTAAATTGTCATAAAGAACCCTGTTTTTTTTAAATTATTTTACTTCCTTTATATCTAGAAGAGAAAACATATTAGTGGTATACCACTGACTGTAACCATAGAAATGAGACTTTTTAAGGGTGACCAGCTGATATGAATCTCTTGCTATCTCAACGATACTTATAGTTACAAGTTATATTGTACTAGATCTGAAATGGAAAAGAACCATTCAGATCTCTTGATCCGAATAATAATTTCAAAAAAGTACTAAATACAATTAATGATCAACCACAGCACAGAATTTCAAGCTTTAACATTTTTGATGGGAGAAATGAAAATGGCTTGTCTTACTCATGCCACTGCCACTTCTTTAACAGTTAAATTCAATCTTGTTCAACTGTAACTTTGTTATGTACTTTATATATTTTCAGTTAATTTCTATTTTGATGGCTATAATTCCAACCCCTGGTATGTTATGTTCAGATTATAAATAAAGGCTGGATATATCCTTGGCAGACAATTTTGGCTGAAATATTTTCACTCTCTTGTACATGTACCAGACTGTAACATTTGGAAGGCGATTGTCATGATATAAGTGCATATCAGACAGGCCCTGAAGTTTATTAGTTCCTCTGTATAGAACATGCTTTTTTTTTTTTAATAATTTTCAATAAACTGTTCTTGCTTTGCTTTGTCTTATATCATTAGTGAATGTGCGTTATTGCTATGTATATTAATAAAAGTGTCTCTCTCCCTACACCTTATATCTCTCTATATGTGTGGTCTTTCATTACATCATCTTCTATAGAGCTTCACAATCTGACACCAATATGTAATAGAAACTACGTCTATTCAGAATTCACTGCATTCCATCTCTGAACGAAGCCAATCCAGGGAAATATATCAACCTTGTTGAATGTTTCATTAGATGAATATTTGAAGGCAGACAGCAAATAAGAATGTTGTTATCAACTGAAACTGCAAGATATTAGAGATGCTTAATTATTTCAGAAGTATATCATCAATTGATGGAGGATAAGATACTAGGGATAACCACCATAATAGAGCCCCCAATTTTCAATGTATATACACTCAATTAAGAAACACAGTAAAAGAACTAAAAAAAGAGTCACCGTGGCTAACAAACCATGTAAAAGAAGCTAGTGAGAGATAAAAAGACTTCCTTGAAAAGTGGAAGTCAAATCCTTAGTGAGGCAATGAAGGAGCACAATGCTGCCAGCTTTCAGGTGCAGAGTGTAATAAGAAAAGCCCAAGAGAGTCTTGAAGAACAGCTTAGCCAAAAACTCCAAAGGGATAACAAAATATTTTTTAAGTACATCATGAAGCAGTGAAGCCTGCTAAACACCAATGGGGCCCCTTGAACGATCGAAGTCAAAAGGAGCGCTTTTAAGACATAAAGTCATTGTGGAGAAACTAAATGGTTCTTTGGCTTCAGTCTTCACGGCTGAGGATGTTAGGGAGATTCCCAAACCTGAGCTCGGCTTTTGTTAGGTGACAAATCTTGAGATAGTGGTCACCAGATTGAAGTGTCACTAGAGGAGGTTTTGGAATTAATCTTGATACACTTAACATTAAACAAGTCACCTGACCAGACGGCATTTCACCCAAGAGTTCTTGAAAGAAATTCAAATGTAAGTTGCGGAATATTAACTAAGGTTTTGTAACCTGTCCTTTTAATCGGCTTCATACCCAATGAATGACATTAGTAAAATGTAACGCCAGATATTTAAAAGGGCTTTGAGGTGATCCCGGAAATTTACATACCGTTAAGCTTAACTCGGGGTACCGGGAAATTAGTCGAAACAATAGTTAAGATTAAATTGTTCAGACACATATGAAAACAAATGTTGGCAATAGTCAACATGTTTTTCTCTAAGGGAAATCGGTGTCTTACTAATCTTAGAGTTCTTTGAAGGGTCGACAACTTTGGACAAGGGGTCCATGTGACATAGTTGTACTTAGATCCAGAAAGCCTTTGAACATGGTCCCTCACCAAAGTGCTCTTACGTAAATTAGACTGTCATGGAATAAAATGGAAGGTCTTTCATGGATTGAGAATACTGCGTTAAAAGACAGGGAACAAAAGTATGAAATTAATGGTAAATTCTCAGACGGAGAGGGGTAACTAGTGGTGTTCCCAAATGGGTCCAGTCTAGGACCAATCCTATTATTTATTCATATATGAATCTGGAGAAAGGGTAGGTGAGGTGGCCAAAAAGTTTCCCAGATGAATGATTCTGTCACAACTTGGTTATAGATATCTTTTGTAATGATAAAATAGCGGATATCGAACAAATATCTTTTCAGAAGGGTAAGCGACATGTTAGTCTGGTCTGATAAAGCAGCCAAGATTCCTGATGGCACCTTACAGACTAACAGACATTTTTGGAGCATGAGCTTTTGGGTGAATACCCACTTCGTCAATGCATGTGACTTGCATCTGACGAAGTGGTATTCACCCACGAAAGCTCATGCTCCAAATGTCTTGTTAGTCTTAAGGTCCACAGGATTCTGGGGCTGGTTTACAGATATTTTTATTTATCAAATATGTAAACCATTATACCATGAAAAGAAGTTCATGGTCAATAGCCATTTTCGTTTGTTCTCTTTGCTGTGAACCGCAAGAATATATAAAAATTTAGGTTGTAATGGACAAAAATGGTGAAATTGAGAAGGAGGCTCATTATCAAATTGCATAAATAAATTAGTCTAAAATTGTTCCTAATCATTTGCCACGTGGTATAGCAAGTTGGGTTCTATTGACCCAATGTATAGCACAAAACATTAATGTAGAGATAATATTCTAAGCATGCTCTAGGAGCCGGCGCTACTGGGTTTAGCCGCCCTAGGTGCACAGCAATTTCACCGCCCCGCACCTGGTCCCGCAACGCCTTCGGTGAGCTGCCGCAAGTCGTGCCTGTGGAGGTAACCGCTGCGGTCCGCGGCCAGTGTGGAGGCTGCCGCAGTGGTTGCACTGCGGGAGGTCCACCGAGCCAGCTGGACGCAGGACCGTTGCCAGGCATGACTGTAGGGCAGGCTCCACCGGAGCGCGGGACCAGTGGACCCTCCGCAGGCACAACTGTGTAAGCTGTCACTGGAGCCGCCTGCCGCCCCTCTGGCAAAATGCCGCCCACCAATAATCCTGGCACCCTAGGCGATTGCCTAGGCCACCTAAATGGAAGCGCCGGCCCTGCTAAGCATTAAGAGTTAATTGTGGTCACAGGTGGTCCTAGTAGTGATAAATTAGTGTCATGGGATGTATGTACCCCATGCCAGCCCAGCAACCAAAGGCTGGCCATGGCTGATTGGCAACCTCAATGCAGCTGGGAGGATAAAAGGACTGGAAAGCAAAGGGGTAGGGCAGCTGCCGGAAGAGTAAGCAGGGCTGGAGAAGGGGACATCAGGCAGTGAACTGCTCAGGGATACCACTTTGGAATGAGACAGACCAGCAGGCTGAAGAGTCTCCAAAAATCTGGGGGGAGGTAAGAAATAGCTCAGAGCACAGCTGAAGATGATGAATCCTGATCCAGCTTACCTAGTGTGAGGTCCCTGAGTTAGAACTGAGTGGAATAGGCAGACCTGGGCTCCCCTACCAGCCTCCTGATGAATTTATGAGTTGAGGGTGTCTTTAGATTCCTGGGCACTGACAACAGACCACCAGGATAAGTGAGTTCAGATGCTGTACCAAGACTGGCCAGAGGAGGCATTATTGCACCAACACATTAACACAATTAGTTACAACTATCATTGCCTTATTGATTCAAAATTAGATAGAACATGAGATGTTTTTTCTTCATTCTTAACAGCACATTAAAGATGAGTTTTAAGGAGTTAGTCAGAAATGAACTCAAATAGGCTTCTTTACCTCTCTAGTTTCAAGTTTGTTATGTTTCCTATTCTGTACAATGCTGCGTTAAATATTGTTTGATTGTCTTAGTTAACTAATGCAATTGAAGTTTAATTTCTTTGATATCATGATTTATTAAATCTGGGCATGCAATGCCTCTTTTTAATCTGCTGCATTGCATACAGACTATGCCATAAGTTGGGGAGTATCGGAGGAGAACAGGCACAATGAACATTTTTCAGAGTGGAAACTGAGGCTATCATAGTGGGAAAGGATCACATAGGTATATCCACACCACAGGGAAGGAGTAAAATTAATGCAAATCCACCTAGCCTCAACTTTTTTGAAAAGCAGGATGATGAAGAGATAAAGTAACTTTTTTCCCCCCCTTTTCATTTAATAACTTTCGCATCCTCTCTCTATTCCCTTTCCCAAACAGGATAGGAGAAGAGTCCCACTTAAAAACTAACAAACCCCAGACCGGTATATCAAGGTCTTAGGTCTTTTAGCCCTGAGGCTATCAAGATCCTACAGAGGAGACTCCAGTTCTGCAGGAGCAAAAGACAAGCCCTGTGTCTCAACCCAGAGTTGGTTCTCAAAAGATGCTTACTACCTTTTAACTTGTTTTTCTTCAGATGTGTGCTCATTCCCATTCCAGTTAGGTGTGCGCGCCCCGGCCGCGTAGCACGTTCGTACGGAGGAGAACTTCTATACGCACCTACCGACGGAGACTCGCTGTGGCCAGCAGGTCACCCCTGGAGTGGCGCGCGCGGTATGGGCCTAATATTACCCTGCCGCCGCGTCCTCAGTTCCTCTTGCCGGCTACTCCGACAGTGGGAAGTGAGGCGGGTGTGGAATGGATATGAGCAACACATCTCGAAGAACACAGTTACAAATGTGAGTAACCGTCTTTTCTTCTTCAGTGCTTGCTCATATCCATTCCAGTTAGGTGATTCCCACAGCCTTACTAGCGGTGGGGTCTCGGAGAGAGACATAGCGCGAATGCAAGACCGCCGAGCGAAGGCGTCGTCGTTCTAGATTGTTGGACAATGCGTAATGGTTCGCGAAGGTGGACAGAAGACCAGGTGACTGCATGGCAGATTCCTGCCACAGGAACATGAGCCAAGAAAGCAGCAGATGAGGCCTGAGCTCGCGTAGAGTGGGCGTTGAGATGGCCCGGCTGGACTTGAGCCAGTCATAGCAAGCTCGGATACATGACGTGACCACAGATGCAATGCGCTGAGAGAGATTGCCCTGCCCTTCATACGTTCCGCCACCGCTACAAGAGCTGCGGTGAATGACGGAAGGGCTTGGGTCGCTCGATGTAGAACGCGAGAGCCCTCCAGACGTTAAGGTATGGAGCTGTGTTCACGTCTCGACGCGTTGTGGTTTTGGAAAGAACACTGGCGAAAGATATCCTGGTTCACGTGAAAGGCGGAGACGACTGTTGGGGAGAACGCCGGGTGATGTGCAGCTGTACCTTGTCCTTATGGAAGACGGTATAGGAGGACCCACAGTCAGTGCGCGGAGTTCCGAGACACGCCTAGCTGAGGTAATGGCGACTAGAAAGCCTCTTCCAGGACAGGTACACTAGCGAACATGTGGCCAAAGGCTCGAAGGGGGCCCATGAGCCTATTTTAGAACAAGGTTAAGGTCCCAGGTAGGGGTAGGGGCTTGACCTGAGGTATAACCGTCTCAAAGCCCTTGAGAACCAGGAAGACATTGCGGGAGAAAACGGTTATTGCCAGCTTCCCCCGATTGGAAGG
>NC_133769.1:38323031-38329298 GCF_003597395.2 Chelonoidis abingdonii
AAAGGAGAGAGAATTAAACTATATACACGAACAAAACTATACTAACAGTAAATACAGTAACTTACGATAAAAAACATTGTACACTAAGAGCTAAAGAATGAGCAACTCGCTAGGTAGGCTGAGGTCAGCTATGCCGCGCTCCACTGTCTCCAACGACACGAACAATGGCGGTAACAGAAGGAACTGAGGATGGGCGGCGCTCGCAGGGGTATATATAGGCGCCATACCACGCCACTTCGCAGGAGGCGAGGCGACCTGCCGGCCCACCGAGTGTTGCTAGGGTAAAAGTTTCTCCGACGAACGTGCACGCGGCGCGCGCACACCTAACTGGAATGGATATGAGCAAGCACTCGAAGAAGAACTTTTTTTTTGCAGACCACTTGAAAATTGCTGTGGGTCTTGGTGGACTTAATGAGCTTTCCAAATGTTGTTTATACTATTAGCTAACTACTGTAAATCACTTTGGATAAAAGCACTACATAAAAAAACAAGTTTTTTGTTCTACAAATAAAAGCACTCTACTCATATTTTAATATCAGTAGTATTACCTTTCTAATGCGATGAATGTGCCCTCTCTCCCCCCGCTGCAGCAGCCCCCGGGCTGGGAAGGAAGGGGGTCTTGCCCTGGAGCTGGGGAAAGTTGCCTCTTTCTCTGGGCAACGCAGCCCTGAACATCCCAGTTTTCCCCTACTGCCCCTTTTCATCTACCCCCTATTTCCCCCAAGGCCAACACCTCACCTTACATGTGTGTCTTCTCAGGGGTCAGGCACCTAATTAGTGGAGCCACGCCTGTGCAGCTTCACTACTTAGGTGGGTGGCCCTTTATTCTCTTGTGTGCAGCTGCCCAGGTGCGCACCTTAGAGGGAACTATCCGCAGACCATCTGAATGGAGCTCGCAGACCACTGGTGGTTCATGGATCACAGTTTGAGAATGTCTGTCTGCAGCAGAGCACACAACACCTGAGAGAGGAAGCAGTGCACACTGGATTGTCCCTGCCAGAGCTCCTGGGAAGCAAAGAGCATCTACTGCTACCACCAGAACGCTGGTAGCAGGAAATGGGGCAGACACACAGATGAGAACTCTCTCTACTATTGCCCTTTTGAGCTTTTCCTGTCCCTATAGGCTCTGTATCCTTTTCCCCCACCCCATTATTCTGTCTTCTTCCTCCTTTTATTAGTAGAAGGAGGGAGGAAAGAAGAATGGACAAGGGTAAATGGGGCAGAAGGACTGAGAAAACTGCAGTGTTATATTTCTAGCATTTAGGAAGCAAATAAGGAGTAAAGGGGCTGGACTGAGGTTTAATGAATGCAGTTGATTGACACATCTTGCATCTTGCTCCCTAATTGGTAGGATCCTAATGCAATAGTAAAAGCTTTTTCTAGATAGGGTGGGAGGAAGGACTTACAATAAACGGGGCTGAATACAAATGACTAACAATTAATCAAATGTGAAGTTTATGCAAAGTTGTAAAAGCTTCTTGCTTTTAGCAATTTGATTTTATTCCCAAACAGCATTTTTCAACTTGAAAACATTGATTCATTTGAATGCATTATTTTTCTACCTCGTCAGAGAGGCCTTAGGGGAAATAAATCTTTTACAGAAGTACTGATAAGTTATTCTAAGGAATTAATTTAGATATAGGCTTATGGGAAATAGAAATGAAGACGAACTGGTTTCTCATGAGCAGAGACTGAACCTGCCCTCTAAAACATTTCCCATAATATTCCTCTTCTGATAGTAAAGAATCATACAGATGTAGGGTTGGAAGGGACCTCAAGAGGTCAGCTAATCCATCTCCACATGCTGAGGCAAGATTAAGGAAACCTAGACCAGGGGTTGGTAACCTTTGGCACGTGGCCCATCAGGATAATCCGCTGGCGGGCCATGAGACATTGTGTTTACACTGACCATCTGCAGACACAGCTCCCCACACCTCCCAGTGGCTACCGTTCACTGTTCCCAGCCAATGGGAGCTGTGGGAAGTGGAAGGCCACAGGGGCATGCTGGCTGCTGCTTCCTGCAGCTCCCATTGGCCAGGAACGGCAAACCGTGACCACTGGGAGTTGCGGGGGCCCATGCCTGAGGTTGGTCAATGTAAACACAATGCCTCACAGCCCACCAGTGGATTACCCTGGTGGGCCGAAGGTTTCCACCCCCTGACCTAAACCATTGCAGACAAGTGTTTGTTTAATTTGTTCTTAGAAACCTCTAATGGTGTTGGCTTTAAAATGTTCTACTGATTAGAATCATTTTACACCACTTTGCTTAGCCTCAAAATGCAGAAGTAAAATATTATTTTATAATAGTATTATTATTATAATAGTATTAGAATAGTATTATTATAAAAGTATGCAGAAGTGCAGACACTCATTTGTCATTTTTACATTTACAGTAACAGAGGATCTCAACTTTTTTCTGTAATATGGGACACTTCCTGCTCTTGTATCTTGATTCTGTTCTTTCTCTGTGGCAGCTTAATGGATAGTTATATGAAGCAATATTATTAGGATAATATGCAGGAGATGAGTACAAGGGGTAAAGTTGCTCTTCCCTGTCCCCTTCTCACACTCGTCACACATCTGTATTTGTGCTGTTTATATACTGGGTGATAAAACAACATTTTTCACAAATAATCATCTAGCCCTTTAAATGTGATAGCAGGTGTGTGGCACTAATTGTAGTCCTCAAACTGAAATTTGTCTCAAACTTCCTTACTTTCCTCTGTGATGATTTTTTCCTGTCAAGCTGCAGGAAGGAATGATTTTCTCATCCCCTCTCTGATCTCAAAAGTAGGTAGCACTACCCAACTTTGCAAACTTCTCCTATATGCTAAACCTTGGAATTTTCCTGACACTAACTGTGATGTGTTTGACCCACACTACGTATCTGGCCACAAGTAGGCTTCAATGAATTGGTGCATTTCTCTGTTTGTAAGATTATAAAATGGATTCAGTAGTCTATGTAAAAAGAAACTGGCAACTAGAGAATAGTAGAGAGACCCAGATGGGTGAGGTAATATCTTTTAATAGACTGACTTTTGCTGGAGAAAGAGACAAGCTTTTGTACAATACTGAGCTCTTCCTCTGGTCTGGGAAAGGTACTCCCAGTGTTTCAGCTAATCCAAAAGTGGAAAAAATTGCTTAGCATAAGTAGTTAATATACATTGTAAAACAGGGATCGGCAACCTTTGGCATGTGGCTCGCCAGGGTAAGCACCCTAGCAGGCCAGACTGGTTTGCTTACCTTCCGCGTCCGCAGGGTTGGCCGATCGTGGCTCCCACTGGCCATGGTCCCCCATTCCAGGCTAATGGGGGTGGCGGGAAGCAGCAGCCAGCACATCCCTCAGCCAGTGTCACTTCCTGCAGCCCCCATTGGCCTGGAATAGGGGACCGCGGCCAGTAGGAGCCATGATTGGCCGAACCTGTGGACGCAGCAGGTAAACAAACCAGCCCGGTCTGCCAGGGTGCTTACCCTGGCGAGCCATGTGCCAAAGGTTGCCAATCCCTGTTGTTAAGAGACCATTCAAGGTGAAACGGCTTGTGAAAAACTATGCAATCAAAAGACAAAAATGGGGGGTTATTGGGTTACAGACTGTTGTAATAAGCCATAAATTGCTTATTACTTCACCCACCTTGTCTCTCTAATATCCTTAGACCAACATGGCTACAACACTGCAAACAGAGAATGAGATGTAATGTAATAGGAACATGCATGCTAAAGGAAATGAAAATTTTAAAGTCAGCTCTCCTGTGAGATAGAAGCAGACAAAAGAACTGGAACAGAGATCCATTCATTAATGTCAGCAGAAAATTTAACCACAACCATTTTTCCAAAACTGACCACTGACTGAAGAAATCACTTTAAGAACTACTTTAAACAGATTACAAACATTTCAAGAGATGAAATCGTGCAAGTAAAAACAGAAATTTAATGTGTTCATAGCAGTGAAAGTTTAAAAAAAAATCAAATATTGAATTTCTTATTCTGAAGATGACCTAAGTATATTGCTCCCTCTTGTGTAAAAACACAAAACTACAATCAACAAAACGGAAAACTTCCACAAAACGGCAATTAAAGTGTTATAAAATACAAACAGTAAAGTGGAGAAAAGATGGATTCTGGTAAACAGAGACAGAGAATGGTGAATATATTGTGGGGAAAAAACAAAAACTGTGCCACCTGTAACTGTTTCTCTAAAGATAGGTGCAATAAATTACAAATCTGTATTTGTTTTGCCTCAGTCACATGACAATAAACCAGAGAGTCCTGAGTCATTCTGCCACTCTTCATTTTTTTTTTTTAAACAAACAGGAGAAACAGCAGTATGACAAACCAAGGTGGAACACTCCCACCCCACAATACTTGCCCATAAAAACCTAACTCTGAGGAAACAATGAGGAGCAAATGATCTCTCTTCAGAGATCAAAGATTTTTTTTTTCTTCTGGGAAGTTATAGATTCCCATTCTATGGAAGTTCCAGTGTAAAATACTAACAATTTTTCAAAAACAGGACTTCTGCTGTAATAGCAGTTACAAACAATTAAATCATAGTAAAACACAGTGGAGCAGATTCCATTCTCAGACACATGCAATTAAATCAGACGGCTTTGCTCATTATCTGCCTACCTGGGTGCAGAATTTGGTTACTTTTAATATATAGTCAGAGGTCATTTTAGAGGGACCAAGATTTCTTTCTGAGATATTTAAAAATCCTTTCAATACATAAAACTCAAAATGTATAAATATCAGTCTAGGAGATGGGAGACAACCCCGACAGGGCCTTCATCACCAATAGTTCAAACCTGGCTTGGATTCACACAGGGGTGAAAGCGAGCTGGTACGGTGTACCAGTAAGAAGCCAATACTGGCCTGTATGCTGCCCACGTTAAAGTGCTGCCATGGCAGCGCTTTAACATCCCGGCCCCTTTTGCCTCCCCCTTTGGCAGCCCCGCCGGTAGGGTCCATATGGGCAGGAACACTGCTGACAGGGGAGCCAGGAGGGGGCAAAAGGGACAATGATGTTAAAGCACTGCTGCATTGTAATGTCGTTGCCCCTTTTGGCCCTCTCAGGCTGCTGATGGGGAGTAAGTGGGAGGGCAGCTGCCCTGGGACTGGGAATTTTAAAGGTCCCCTGGCTGCTGGCCAACTGTCCATTTTAAGGTACACGTGGATATGAATTTTGGTTCCCATTTTCCATTACGGCCAAACTACATTCAGATATAGTGGACAGTGGCAGCTGTAAGGAGTGAGCTGTGGCTAACTGATCCCCAACAGCTCAGCTGTGGCAGAAGTTAAACCAGTAGAGAAACAGAGATCTGCAGTGGACAATCAGGAACAGGGGAATTCAGCTGAGAGAATTGGAGAGGAAGGTGCTAGCAGACAATGCTGCTAGACTTATGGCACCAGCTTTAGAATATCAGGATTGGAAGGGACCTTTGTCGGTCATCTAGTCTAACCCACTGCTCAAAGTAGGACCACTCCCCAGATCCCTAAATTCCCCCCCCCCCCCCCCATGGATTGAGCTCATAACTCTGGGTTTAGCAGATGAATGCTCAAACCAGTGAGCTATCCCTCTCCTTTATATCCCCTACACAAGGGCAATTCCTGAAGAGAAATCTTCAGGTGGTTTAAGGTCCCTTTGTTCCACATGAGAAAAACAAAAAATCTAGTGAGCCATTTTGTACCTTGGGGGAGCGCCCTGTAACCCCCATATTCCACATTTATAGATGATAGTGATCTTACATATAAAACATGCCTTGTGAAGTATCAGGAGAAAGAGAAATGACTTTCAGCAGATCATAACCTATCCATATATGTGTATTAATGCATATGAAGTTATGAGAATCATGTTGTATGGTGGTCACTAAAGCATGCTGTAAGTTGGGGAATCAGCCAGATACTAGCTCCCCAGAGACAACAGCAAGGAAAGTAGCCAATATCCAGGCGGGGTGTTAATCAACCTATCAACTATTGTCCAGCAAAGGAGCTACAATGCAATGACTCAACTGCATGAGGCCACAGCAGGGGAATTGCTTAACCTTGCCTGGAGACTCAGCAATGCACCCAGACATGCCTGGACTTGTGTTTTCCAAGCACATGGACTGAGGGTATAAAAAACACACTGTGGCCCCATGCTGAGCCTTTCTCCTTCACCCACCTATGCTGCAAGCAACAAGGACACTCTGAAGACTCCAACTGAGGCCTGATCTACACTACGCGTTTATCGATTTAACGCTGTACCCGTCCACACTACAACACCCTTTATAT
>NC_133769.1:38331038-38392066 GCF_003597395.2 Chelonoidis abingdonii
CACAACGCCGAATTACTGTGCCTAGTGTGGCTGCATGAAATCGAAATTATAATATCAGTTTTATAAAACCGATTTTAGCACATTCGATTTTATCCTGTAGTGTAGACGTGGCCTGAGAGGATTGACCCAGATTTCAAGGGTGAGATCTGCATATTAAGGACAGCAATATCCAGTGGGGCGAGAAAAACTGTTTAGTCTAGTTGTTGCCCAGTCTAATAGAGTTGAGAAGTTAGACTGTCATTTTTTTAATTTTATTTTGCTAACACAGGCTGAGTTTTGGCCTATCAGTTAAAATCTGTCTTTTGTAGTCAATCCATTTGTTTTATTGTTTATCTTTACCAGTGAGTTTGTATGAAGTTGGCAAATCTGCTCAGGCTTTGCAAAGGCTGATGTATGTCCACTTTCCATTGATGAAGTGGTGAATCAATTAATAAATCTGCTGCTCGTCTTGAGCAGTGCAAGACAGTATATTTCTGAGGTGCAAGGCTGAGAGCTGGGGGAATTTGGCTGGTGCCTTAATTTATGTGATTCATGAGTGGCTCTGGGAGCATTCATGCAATCTACCTGGGTGTTGGATGGCCACATGCAGTTGTGCTGAGTGATAGCAGCACTTGGAGGGGTTTGCTGCTGGTCACTAGCAAGGCATTTTGAGAGCGCGCCCAGGCTGGAGAGAGTTCAGGGAGCACAATGGTCCCACAGTTCCAGGCTGCACCGCAGGTATCCTGTCACATCTAGCCTTTTATGTAAATACACCACTTTGACGACAAAGTGTCTTGTAAGAAAATGGGATGCCCAAAGGGTCAGCCTTTGAATATGTAGTAATGTTCTTCGATGTCCTAAGACCAAGAATGCATAAATATCTTCCTCTGGAAGATGTGGAATTGTTTCCAGACACACAATCTTCAGCTCTTGACCAGGTAGTTTATTTCTGAGATGAGGATGGGTGGAAGCTTTTTTTTTTTTTTGAATCAAGGAACACATTGGTGTAAATGTTTTTTCAGTTATAGTAGTACAGGCTCAACGGAATTATTTGCAATGATGAGCTGTTTTTCCCCACTTCATTTGTTCCGAGTATTAAGAACATACTTGATGCGTGAATCTGGATGAGCTTCCAATAAGCCACATTTTGTAATCCCAACCACTTTTGTGATGGTTATGTGATTTATAACTATTTAGGAACCAGGAGATTGTGAGAGGGACACTAGGGTTCTTGTACTTAGATTCTTTGGAGATGCTTCAGAAAGCCTCAAAAACACATTAGTTTTTGCTACTTACTGATATGAGGCTGAGAATTGTCACACCATTTGATATGTCATCTTTGGGAACATTTCAACTGGAGTTTTCAGAAAAATTGGTCCTTACTCTTAGTTTAGAATGAGATGGATATTGAAGGTTAAGTAGCTGACTCAAGGAATTAAGTGTGATCTTATTTTTTCTGGTCTTTTGTCATACTTGACTCCACTTTTTTTGCTCGCTCCCCAAGAGGTGAATATGGTCACATAACAGCTCCTCCAGCTCACTGGAAGAACCCTCAAGCAAACAATCAAGTTTACCTTTTGGGTTTCTACCTCAGATGCAGTATCAGTATCATACCATAGACCTTTAAAGATTATCCTAATTGGATGCATGGCCATCTCCATTCCTGCACAAAGTAAGATATCAGTGTTTTCTGCCATGACTAGAGAAAGCAGTCAGCAAATCATGACCAATTTTTCAAAGCCCAAACTGCTTTTTAACCAGGAAATCCTTGAAAGTACTAGAGTTCAGCATAGAAGACTGGTCTTGGATAATGCAGCCTCAAACACCAGTCTCTCCAGAAGAGGCTTGTTGGTATAGATGGCAGTGGCCCCCACACAATATGACACTTTCCCTCTCTATGAAGCAGCCAGAAAGAGATTAAGTTAATGACATGGTAGCAGTTCCTTAATCTAATTTACCTCTGGGAGAATGGACACTAAACCAAGATTCCACAGGGGCCAAATGCAGGACAAAATTATCAGTTGAGAAAGAAATTTTATTTCAAGTTTCTAAGGGGGTATTACAAACCATAGAGAATAAAAACATCAAAAGGTATTTAAAAAGTAATTGACTTTCCCTTTAAAATAAAGATTCAAGCAGGTTTAACAATGCAGAATGCTATTCAATGAATTAAAAAAAAAGATTTAAAAAGTATTGGTTTTGCTGTATTCGCTAATCCATTGTAAAAAAAAGCTGGGCATAAATACTTTGTGCACTCATATGCATTATTTGGTGTTGCATATTATATAACTTGGTACAGTATTTAAGATATCACTGCAAAAAAAGAGTTCAACACAGTGCATTTATAAATAATGGAGTCATTATAAATCACATTGCAAACATACCTTGCCATTTTCATTGTTACAAATTCAGTATTTCAGTGAACGTAGGAATAAAGTAGCTACAACAATCAATATCTTGACTTTATTTTTTTAATATAAAAAAATGCAGTTCTGGAAACCCACCCTTCTTTCTTTTCCCTCACCCATACATAATGCTTTACTTCTTAAAAATAAAAATAAAAATAAAGTACTAATTCTATATACATCACATGTACCATACAAAAATGTATCCAAAGTTTCTATTGCTACCAAAGTGTTCTAAATTAAAAGTTACATAAATCCCCTCACTGGAAACAAAGGCATACAGGTTACAAAAAATCAAATTATACACAAGCCATCAAGTCATTTATACAAATTTCCAATACATTTTTCTCCCAAAGCAAGTTGTCTTCTCATGTGCCTGTATAAAAATGCATATCAATATACTTTGTTAAATGTATTTTTCATTATAAAGCAAATTAATACATTTTCTACAATAAATAAAACAGGGAGGCACATATCTGAAAAAAATAAAATCTATGGGAGATAGATGGGATGGTTTGGTAAAAAATGTGCTCACTGGCTTTAAGCCAATTTTGTTTAAAACAAAGAAAAATGGGAAAAAATCTCTTAAAAAGTTATTTTGGGCAATAATGGAGTGTTTTTGGTGATTTGCAAGTGATGTACATAGCATAATTTTACTCTTGATGCCTTTCTCACAAAGTACCCTCCAAAATAATGTAATTTTCTTTCTTAAAATACACATTTGTCATTGTAAATTTACAACAATCTTAAATATGTGGTACTTTGTGCAAAGAGCAATGATTTGCACAAAATTAAAACATTCACAAGTCTTTCAAAAGCTACAGATCAAGGAAAAATGATACAAGCAGCACCATATTGTATAATATATGATTTAGGCAAACATATCTTTGATGTTATTTTGATATTAGGCTTTAAGATTCACTAAGCACCTTAAGCTGGAAGATGGTGCTTATGTACTTTACTTTTTTTTTTAATATCTAAAAAACATGGAAAATGAGAACCTACGCTCTCCCCATCAAAATTAAAAAAGGGAATTAAAGAGCTACCTCTAAAATCAGAATAAGTTAAGTGTTGAATATACATATATGTACAATTTATGAACACTATGAACAAGACATTTTAACAGGTTTAGTGGAAAATCCTCCAAACTACAACACAATGATAAAATCATTAATCTATATGGCAATGGTGATATAGAGAAACTGCTCAACTGTTTGAAGTTTGCAGAACTCAGCCACTGAATCAATGATTAAGGAGTCGTATTGTCAATACATTCTTTTAGACAATGAGGTTTATTAATAAAGTTCAAGTCTATATGTTGTGTGTTTCTTGCCTTGGTAGCACCTTTGTTAGTCAATATCACTGAAGTCGCTAACTGGTTCTCCATGGACTCTACTTAGATGAGTCATAGCACGATCAAAAGCAATTCTCACAGCTTTACGAATGCTTGAGTTTCGACCTTCCATCATTTTTAACTTGTCTATGGTCTCATCAATCCCCAGGGGAACCATTTTGGATTTTGGAAGCCATTGCCTATAAATAGGATAAAATAAATCTTAGGTTAAATAAAGCATAGATCAACAGGATTGTCCTTACATAGGACTAAACTAGCTCTTATGTAATGCATCTCATGCAGTGTGTCAAAACAATCTCTCTCTTTAAAAAAAAAATCCAATAGCAAAATTCTTACCAAAGATAGGACAACTGTGTTTTTAACGTGGGTTTTAAGAGAAGTAGCATCAGCCTCTTGAATAAACAAGACTTACAAATCCAACAGGCACCATAGGATTGTAATTGATGGCAAATACTGACTTCAATAGGAGTCAGTCTGATGCAACATCATATCTAGGTATTAAAACAACTCAGGCTTAGATTAGAAAGTAATGGATTGTTTTCAGTCACTACTAGATTCAGCTGTTTTTATCTGTAGAATTTTTTTAAAAATTATTCATTCTTCAATTTCCATCACTGCACAAAGATTTTTGCAAAGGTTTGGTTACACCACACTCTAACGTGTTAGTTTTGGTCTCCAATAGGCAGTTCCATAGTCAATGAATTCCTGCTCGGTCCCACATTCTGCATTTACGCTACATTTTAATACAACCAATTCAGTGCATAAGGTAAAGATTGTGCAGCTCACTCTTCTATGTTAGGTAATAATGACTAAAGCCAGGTGTTTTTTAAAAATCAATGCTATCCACAAGCTTGCCAAAAGTTTGAGCACACTTTTTGTGGGGTGTCTGAGGCAATTTTCACAAACAGCCCAAGGAGGAGGGGAATAGAGGTAATAATGCCTCCCTTATAGCCACTGACCTAGGATGTGGGAGACCAAGGTTCTGCTCCCCTCTCTGCCTAATAAAGAAAAGGGATTTTGACTTGGGAATCCCACCGTACAGGCAAGAAACCTAGCCACTGGGAGATGGGGTATTCTGACCTGGGTGTCTCAGTCTCTTCTGTTGAAGCTGTCCCACTGCAATTACTAAAAGCAATTACTCATTGGAGCAGGGATTTGAACTTAGGTCTCCGACCTCCCTAGTGAGTAGCCCAACCAACAGGCTACAGAATCATTCTAACTCTCTCTCTGGCCCAATAACCATTATTTATACAAAGTGGAACAGCTTCAACAGAATAGACTGACAGACCCATCATCAGAATATCACATAGTCTAGTGACTAAGGCACTCTCCTGCAATGTGGAGACCCAAGTTCAAATCCCTTCACCCTGTCAGGCAGAGGGGGGAATTGAACCCATACAGACTCAAACTTACATCCCAGGTCAGTGCCCTACCTGGTGGGCTAAATCGTAGGCTGGCACCATCATCATCTCATTTTGTTAATTTAGCCATTTAAAACACACACAAAGAAACAAAAGGTTTCTGATCAAACAAAACGTTTCGTTCACCCAAAACAGATTATTCTGATTTGCCATTTTTTTCAAATTCTGTTAAACCAGAACTGAATTTTTTATTTTTTTCCAAAACTGCCAGTGAACCGAGAAAGTCAATTGTTCACCCAGCTCTATAATTAAGGCATTAACAGCTGCAAAAATAAAAAACTCTGACTAAAGAACTCTGAACTACAGCCTTACACGTACAGAAGCTCCCCGACTTACGCAAAGTCGGGAATGTATCTCCAATTATGCCAAAAAAACCAACAAACCTTACGGAACTTTTTTCGTAAGTCTGGATTTCCGTAAGTCGGGTTTGCGTAACCAGGGAGCATCTGTACAAGGAGGATCTCTGTTTACATAAAATCAGCCAATCAATAAATTCATTTAGTTCATCTTTAAAAAGAGATGCCATTTTAGTCAACTCAGTTTTCTTAGGCTTTAGATACTGGAAAGATATTCTCACTAGGTAAAAATGAAATTGTTTTGAAATAAAATATTTCAATATAATCTACGTATTAAGGGATAGCAGAAGCTATGCTTCTGATGAGTTAAATTATTCAAACTTGTAGGATGGGGGGCCCTTTTAAAACTGAATATGAATCAAATTTTTAATGACAGTCTTTAAGGGAGAAACTTTGTTACCAAATTATTATTCATTGTTAGTATTACTGTAGTGCCTAGGAGTTAAGTGCTGCACAAACAGAGCAAAGAGATGGTGCCTATCCCAAAGAATTTACAATCTAAATATAAGACGAAAGACCACAGATGAAGACAGAGAAACAGATGGGAGAGTACAAGGTAACAATAAGACAATATTGGTCAGCATGAGAGACAGTGGTCTCAGCACACCAGCAGTCTAGCCACTGTCAAGATTATTGTGGGCATCACAGTAAATGAAAGTTCTAAGGAAGGATTTGAAGGAGAATAATGAGTGAATTTTGCAGACGTTCAAGAGGAGCTCTTCCCAAATGTGAGGTAAAGCATGAAGGTGCTTGTTCAAAATTTTAACAAGTGGGCAGTGGAGGCTGTCATTGTGGACCAAAGGCCAGGGTCAACATCCTGATAGACAAAGAGTGGGGACAAGTTATGAAGTACCTTGAAAGTGAAGACAAGTAGCGTACATCTGATGTGATAAAGAATGGGGAGTCAGTGGAGGAATGCAAAGAGAGTGACATGGTCAAAGTGAAGAGGCTAGGAAAATGATCTTTGCAGAAACTTTCTGAATGGGTATCAGTGGGACAAAACTGCATTTGTCAAGGCCAGATTAAAGGACATTCCAGTAGTCGATATGCAAGATGACAGCTTGGGGAACAGTTTTAGTTGTGAGGCTGGACAGGAAAAAACATATATTAGATATGATATGAAGAAAGAAGCTGTAAGATTTAGACACAAATATGTGTAAGGGTCTAGAGAGAGGTCCAAATCAAAGATGATGCCCAGGTTAGGGACCTGAGTGACAATCAGGATGGTGGCATTGTCGACAGTGATCTAGAAAGGAGGTAATAAGGGAAGGCTGAGCAGGAAAGATTAAGAACTCTGTTTTAGCCATGTTGAGCTTGAGTTTATGGCTGAACATCCACAAGGAGATTTTAGTGAGAAAGGCCATGTCCATTTGGACTGATAGGATTGCCTCGTGGAGTCCTTTCAGCTACTGGAGAGAACATTTGGCACTGCTAATTAGCATTATCGTGCTAATGGAGGTGCCTATCCAAAAAACCGTGCTGTCAGGTGTAACAGTCATAGACCTGAATGCCTGAGTCTGCCATAGTGTTGTGTCAGCAGTTACCGGAAACATCTGGAGCAGAAGTGAAGGTTGTTTTGATATGCAGAGAAGGGGGAATCAGAACTGGTGAGGCCAGAACACAGTTTGTGGAGAATGCCACGGGAGAAAGGGATGCGACAAGAGCATTGCCTAGTAAGTGGGCACCAAGTGCCTCCCCTGGAACAATACTGGTGCACTTGATGTTGGTGTGAGATGAAAGGAGGTGTCTGATTGGTGTACTCCAGCGACTAAGATGTCCATGATTATTTCATCATGCAATTCCCCTTCATGGTTGGTTGCAAAGTCACATTCTGGGTTTCATGCAGCTATTCTGCTGACAAAAGGATATGATGTGTGATGCACCATTCCCAGAGGCAAATCACCTTCGTACACAGCACTGGGGAATGTGTGCCCCCTTGTCTGTTTATGCAGTATACTGTGGTGGTGTCTGACATGAAGACGACATGGCGACAGCTGGTAACAAAAAGTGGCATGCTTTGCATAATGCCCGAAGTTCAAGAATTTTTATGTGCACCCTAGCCACTCATGTGGTCCAGCTGACTTGTGTCATGTGATCTCCAATGTGAGCATCCCAGCCTGAGAGTATGGTGTCTCATGGATTGGTGAACAGAAGAAGATTCTTTATGGCCATAGCTGTAGCCAGCAACAGTGCCAGCAGCCGAAGGGTGTGACATATATGCACACCGCCATATGCCCTAGGATGGAGAGGCAGGTCCTGGCCAAGACTGAAGGGCTGAAGATTATCAGGGCTATTTGGTCCAACAGGCTCTGGAATCTGTCCTATGGTAGATAAGCTCGTGCGGAGGTTGCATCGATGTGAGCTCGTGTGAACTCCACGGATCGAGCAAGGTGCAAAGTTGATTTTTTGATGTTGATGTTCACTCCTAGGGAAGAGAGGAGAAGAAGCTGGGACATTGATGCTCAAGCTTCCTTGAACCACACTGCCAGCACCCAGTCATTCAAGTATGGAAAGCCAAGGATTCCCTCACGTTGTAGGTGAGTCACTACCACAGAGAAAACCTTATTAAAAACTTGTGGGCAAGTAGTAAGTCCAAATGGGAGAACTCTGTATTGGAAGTGTCTATACTCCACTTTGAACCACAGGGTCAGATGTATGTCGATATGGAAGCAGACATCTTGTATGCCAAGAGCCATAAACCACATGCATTTTTCTAGTGAGGGAATGATGGCTGCATACGAAATTTCGGCCTGCAAATCGATCAGTTGAGGTGTCAGAGATCCAAGATTGGTCTCCATCCCCCTTTCTTTTTGGTACCTGAAAATAATTGGTATAGAACACCATGACCCAAGATTGGCTCCACTGCTCCTCTCTGGAGAAGAGATTCCACCTCTAAGGTAAGAATACTGTTGTGAGAGGGATATCTGAGGGGCAGGAGATGTAGAAGAGCCGTTGTCAAAAACTCAGTGGTGGAGCCGCGTCGAATGATGTCCATGACCCACTTGTCTGTTTTTACAGCTCTCCAAGCTGGTAGAATGAATTTGAGATGATCCCCAAAAGGCATGGAAGATGGAAGCATTGATGTATGGAGTGGCTAACAGCTCTCCAGGAGCACTCAGAAATACTGTTTTCATGATAACTGAGTGTGTTGTGCAGAGGTCTGTGCTGCCAGAACTGGCGGACAGGCTCTGTGAACTTAGGATGCTTCTGAGGAGGTTTGTAGGCCCGTTGGTGGTAAAGTGAGGAGTTTTATAGTGTTGGGCTGGCGGTGAGCGATAACATTTTCTCTTTGGTGTTGGTGTATATATGCCCAAGGATCGTAAGGTGGCTCCAGAGTCTGTTAGTGAGTGTAAGGAATCAGTTTAATGGTTGAAGAGGTGTGATTCATTGACACGAAGGTTGTCGATTGTGTTCTTCACCTCCCTAGGGAAACCTGAGGAGTGTAACCAGGATTCCCTTCTCATGACAATTCCAGTTGCCAATACACACAAGGATGTGTCTGCTGAACCACCTGCAGCCTGAAGTATGGCCCTGGCGACCAGCTTGATTTCCTGTAAAATTGTTTGGAATCAACTACAATCCTGCTGAGGTAGCTTGTGTGCAAATTTCTCCATCCAGCCATAGTTTATAAAAGTCATTCTTCACCATCAGTGCCAAGCAGTCAGAGATCCACAATTGTAATCCAGCTGAGAAGATGACCTTTTGACCCATGCAGTCCTGTCTCTTCCCTTCCCTGTCTGCCAGAGTGGACTGTGGGTGTTGCTGTTTTGTCTGCTACAATGCAGCCTGTATTACCAAGGATTTAGGTGGAGGGTGTGAAAACAAAATTTCTAAATCTTTTGGGGGATGTATCTTTTTTTCTGCCCCTCAAAAGTCAGTGCACACGTGGCTGGGGTATGCCACTCGGTGCATGCCAGCTGAAGAATGGCATCATTGTTCTGGTGCTGATGTATGCAAAATGCCTAGTAGCTGGTGCTGACTGTTCTGCACCTCTTCCAATGGGATATTGAGAGCATTCTACATACTAGTTCTTGAAAATGATGATAGTCATCTGATGGGCAGGAAGATCTCGATGATACAGAAGGGAAATCTCTCTGGATCTGCTGGTACCATCAGAGCCGGGCTGATCTGAGCATCATCTAACCCCATTTCTGAATGTCTACCGGATGAAGGACGGGTTGGTGAAACGGGAGTTCTCCCGAGCTGAGACTACTTCGAATGCAAATTTGACCAATATGACCAATCCGGTTGATACTGCTGCTCTTATAATTGTGCTGTTATCAAGCCGGATATCAGCTTCTTGGGTAAGTCAAAGGAGGAAACTGACACGGAGTCGTTGGAACCCCTGGCAGTCACGTTTCTGTAGAAGTGGTGTACTGTGCTGAAATTCCGGGTTCTTGGATTCAGATGAGTTGGACTTTTGCATGAATGGAGGTGCTGATGGAGCCCCTGGAATGATGCGTTAGAAAAGCATGGTCAGCAAGAGGCAGATGTAACACAGGAGATGGAGCCCTCTGCACAGGTGGGTGCACCTGAACACACATAGACCTCGCTCCTTTCAGGGAGAGCAGTTTGTGAGGGCTGGGAGTGCTTCCGCTTCTCCCTGGAGTCAATGGTATCTGGTCTATTGATGGTAAAGGCACCAGGGTCGGTAGCTCTGGTACCAGCGTATCTGGTAGGAGGCTCTGCAGTTGGGAGAGGGCTCTGCCGAAGTAAGGGAGATTCCCCAGCCAGGATCCAACTTGGGGACCATGGCTATCTTCATGAGGTGCTTCTTGAGGAGGAGAGCTTAGCCTTCCTATGTATGGGCAGTGAAAGAGAGACAGACACTTTATCTGGAGGCATTGTGGGCTTCCCCCAACCAGTACGAACTGCACTGGTGTTCACTACTGATGGAAAAGGAATGAGGGCAGACATGGGGGTTGGGAATGTTTGGCAGGAAAAAGCATTCCAAGTCCTCAATTATAAAAACTCATGGAAATGACCGAAGTACAACAAAAAATAATAAAATTCTAACTATGAACAAAAATAAGAACCTTTTTTGTATAAAAAACCTGAAAATATGTCACTAAGAATGACAGGTCAGCGGAAGCTACAACTTGGATCATGCGACAGTGAGAAGGAACTGAAGACATGGCCGGTCCACCCTGCCCTTTATTGCCTCGGGCAAAACTACGAGGGAATAGAAGGGCGCCTGACTGGACTACCAACCAATACTATTTTGAAAAGCTCTGGCTCTGGGTGCATGCACGTAACCCTCAGTGGAAAACAGCAGGGACCATTACTCAAAGTAGTCGTCAGATATTTCAGATGAAGAGATAGATATACACAGAAATGTAGACGATCATCCTCTGAACAGGTTTTGCAATCAAAGGAAGAATTTTAATATGCCAATATCAAAACAATGATTGTTCTGATACCAAACCTGTACTAGATAATATCTAGTTTATAGTCATATTGTTCTTCCAAATTGGCAGTAAATAAGTGTCTTTTAGCAAGAAGTCTGGTTCCAACAACATACTCAGAGATGCTAAACATTAAATACACATTAAAGTTTATATATGGGGAGAGAATGGTGTTTCAGCTTTCTTTGTAAACTAAAATATGGCTTATTGCTTTGGATTATAAATCAGTGCATTAAACTATATGTTTCTTACATTTGATTAAATAACGATACATACCAACTTCTTTTATTGTCAAAAAATAAAACTAAGAAAAGCCTCTCATCAGATTTGGTCTGCATTTGTTCTCCAATTTTCAATACATCTAGAGGTGGCACTGGTATTGTAACACCATTGTGATGACCGGCAACACGAGGCATCTTAGGGTCAATAATCTACAAATGGAAAAAAAGAACAATTCCTAATTTTTTTAAATCTGTGTTCACTAATAGTTAAAGGTTTCTTTATTATGAATGTATTTAATGGGAAAATACTATACAAATCAAACAGACAATGTGTATAAATTTAGGCCTTGCTACACAAACTTGTACTGATTTAATGAAACAAGCTCATTTTGGATTAGCTGAAATAAACCTGATTTAAAGGAAAATAAGAGTGTCCACAATGTATTTTAAACCTCGTATAATTAAACCAGTTTAAAATCATATCTTCACTGGTGCCATGCTGCACGCAGAAAAGCCCTTAGAGATAACAAATTCAGAACACTAAAATACAATTGACAATTTCACAAATAAGTTTAGAAACACAGGCCAAGATTTTTAAAAGCAATTAGTGATATTTCATCTATCAAGTTTTGGTGTCCAACTGAGACACCTAAAAGGAGGATTGATTTTCAGAATGTGGGTGATTTGACAATTTCTGAAAATTAGGCCACTTTAAAGATATCTCAAGACTGGACACCCTAAAATTGAGACAAAATTGACTCAAAATTCAGTAGCTGCATTTGAAAACCTTGGCTACTGGTTTATGATGCCCAATCAGCCTGTCTGTCTTCAAGTCTAGTACTCTGCCTTTATTTAATGATCAATAGCTGATGCTTCAGAGGAAGGTAAAAAGCCACCAAATATGCAACTAGTTAATTCTACAATGCTGAACATGGAGGTTGAGGGGAGAAATTCCTTCCTAGCCCCTGGAGATGCTCAGCAAACACAAGGAATCAGGAGAGTTAGTTACCATTTTCTAGCATGTGTCTACTATTAACAGCCATAAGATTATCTCCCTACTTCAAAAGTCTAGCCACAGTATTTGAACCATTTCTCATAATACTGAACACCAGAGGCTGACCATTCACTGCAAGAAATAGTATTTTCTCTGTGTATTATCCATCTAAAACTGTTAATTTAATGGAATTAACTGTTATTCTCAAAGGAATAACGGTGTGACCGAAAAGCTTCTCCTATCTGCTCTATAATTTTGCATGTTTCAATTGAGCCTATACCAGTTCTGGCAGATCCTAGGGGTTTTTTTTGTATAAGCCAAAAGAGCTACAGAAATAGAATTTTCTTACACTTGTTTTGCAGCAGACAACAGCATACAATTCCTGTGCTGACAAAAAGTCAGCCTGATGTTTATTCTAATTTGCCTTCTTATAAACAGTGCAACACTCTCTTGTACAAAACACGCTGGTCGGTCTATTTTGCTTACAAGACAGGTATTCTGAATCCTATAGGATGCATTTATGGTGGCTCACTATCAGCCCACGACGTCATTGTCTGCTATTGTACAAACTCCGTGTACTGAAGTTTCATGGAAAATACTACAAGTAAGGCAAAATGAAAATTCACTTTTGCTCAGCTCTGCATTAGATCTTATGGGTCCATTTATGTACAGAGTTTGGACATAGTGAAATAAGTTTCAGTGTAATACTGGTGGTATGCCGTAGACTCACCAGTGCTGGATAGGAGGGATATCCACTGCATTTGGCCCACACTACTTTTAGAGGCTCAAGAACAGATGTTGCAGCATCAGTTGAAATCCACATACTGCTATGTCCAACTTCTAAGAAAAATCACAACAAAACAGTAGTAGTGTAAAGATTCAGAGCTTGGGTTACCCCTCTGCAACTCTTCACTATGGGCCATTTTATCAGCCCCTATAATTATTATTGCTCATACTCTGCACCCACACAGCATCTTTCATCCAAAGGTATCAAAGTACACTAAAATCATAAAACCCACAACATTTCAGTGAGGTATGCTAGTATTTACAGGTGGATTAACTAAAACGCAGAAGGATAAAGGCCAAGATTTTCAAGGGTGACTAGATTATAGGTGCCTCATTGTCTTAAAGGGTCATGTTTTCAGAAGGTGGGTGCTCAGCACGTTCTGATAATCAGACCTCTTTAGCTTGTTTTAAATTGGGCACCCAAAATCACTAGTTACTTCTCAAAATCTTGGCCATAATTACTTGCCCAATGTCACCGAGCAAGTTAGCGGCTATTGTGATGTACAACCTTGGATCTTCAAATCTCAGGTACGTTCCAACAGGGGTGGATTTAATGAGAAGCACGGTTGGCATTTGATGACTTATAACTACTGTTCTGCCATTGACATGGTATACCAGCCTTTTGATTTGCAAAAGAGCAAACTCAGGAGTAGATCCTCTCTGCTGTTCTTCTCCTCAGCTCTTTTCATCCTCCATTGATCCTTTCTGCTTCTATCTTGCCTTTCCCTGGGGCAGCTGTCAAAGCTCCTTTCTTTACTACCAAAGCCCAGAACAGGCTACAGGACAGTATAAAGTTGCTGCAGTGCTTATTTCTCCACAGCAGGTAGCACAGTAGGCATCTGAAGCTGAATAAAGCTACCTCCATCTGTTCTCTCAGTTCCCCTCCTCCTTCCTGGTAACCACCACTGGAAGGAAGGACAAGACAAACTGACTGCAGGACATAAAGGCAGTCACAGACCAGAGAGAAGATGTGGCCTATAAAGATGTACAGGGATGAGGGTGGGAACAGAGAATGGGGAGTGAGGGACAAAGATATTCCTCTTATCTCTTATGCGGGAAAGTAGGATGGGGATCAGAGAACTAGAAGGAAATTAAGAGGCTCAGAGCTCTAGGGTCAGTTGAGACCCTGATTGTTGTAGCAGATGAAACTCTGACAAGAGCACCAAAAAACCCATCACACTGTGAGAAATTACAGTCATTTTCAATTTTCAGGTAACATACTGAATAGAAGAATTTTTTGGCATGTCAAGGAAAAACACATTCTTCTGATTTGAAATGGGTAATGCTTCTAGTGAAAACAACAACCAGAACATGTTTCCCACCCAGTAAAGATCAAGAAGGTTGTTGTAAAATTCCTAAGGATGGTGGTTTATTTTCTGAACACTAGAAATACCCAGTAGATGCTGTAAAAAGTCAGAGAATAATATATACTTTTAGCATAGAAAAGTTGTTTAGTTTTCTTGGACAAAATTTTCATATGTGGGCATCTAAATCCATTATACTTCATTTTCAGAGGTGTAGGCACTCAGTACTTCCAAAAAAAAAAAAATCGGGCCAGCCACTTATTTTGGTAACTAACGTCTGGCACTCAAATTTGTAAACACTGGCCATATTGATAAAAATCTCCATGTCACCTACTCATCACCACGTCACGGCCAAGACGTCAGAAGTTTTAAAGCTCAAATAACACAACTGTGAAATATGATTTATTACAGTATCAATATAAGCAAAAAAAGCAGAACCCAAGACAGTTTTCCCAGCAGTTTTAAATGGTGGTGAGACTCCCACTGACTTCAATGGGCTTTGGATCAGGGCTTTCACCATAATTAAGGATTGCATTATACTGATTTATTCTTGATGGCACAATTCTACTTTTTAATACTAAACCGTTCAGCCGGGGGAGGGGGGGGCTGAAGAGGGGAATCATTTATTTTCTTCACATGTAATTTTTGTAGATTTTTTTGAGAAATGAGAAAAGGTAGTATTAAGAAAATTTTATACAAATGTAACACTTTCTTTATCAAAACCATACAATATTTTTCAATACATAAGTAACAAGAGAACAATAAGGATAGACATAAGTTTTAGGGTTCTGGTGATATCATAAACTACACTTTCAAGATCTTGGTTAAGGAAAGAAGATATCTAAGAATATTATGGAAAGAGTTGTGCTAATTCCAAGCGAATAGTTTTGGCAAGATTTCAAATATAACAAAATTGTCAACAGTCATTTCTAGCATGATTGACAGATAAACTGGTTTAGGTACATTCTCTATTGCTCCGTTCTCTTAACTCCATCTTAAGCTTCATTAAGATCCCAAATAATGCAGATACAGGAGATAGATATATTTAAATATATCCTTATAAGTAATGTATCTTTTAGACAAAATCTGGAAACATTTTATAGATCACTTAAAAGTTACACTGAACTAAATCTACTAAACTTATGTGAAGAACAGTAGAAGATCTTTATTTAGAATAAGCTAACACAAGGAAAACAGTAAAGAAACTTACATTTCTCTCAACTGCAAAGTCAACATAAAAGAAAAGGAAATCATGATTTAAAGCTAAGAAGGTGTATATGCTCTTGTTGCATGCATGTGGAATGTGGCAAGTCTCCCTCAAAGAGAATTCTCAGGACATGTGACCAACAAGTGAAGTCTCATGGATAATACTTCCTTTAACAAGCACTTACTTATTTTGGTGACTGGGATGCTATATAAAAATGCACGGTCAGTAATTTTCTCTTACCACAAGAGAAAATTCTGATTACCCCAGACTAGAAGTGAAACTGCATTTATAGGTCATAGCACCTTACACTGCTAGAAAATCTGAAATCTGTTGTCAAAGATTTAAATAAAAATACTCCTATGAAATGAAAAAAATATAGAGTTTGAAGGGTCCTACAGCTATGGTTAAGATACCAGTTTTGATTTATAACTTCAAACTTGGTATCTGCACATTCCTAAATGAGGAATTTGAGTTTGCGCGTGCGCGCGCGCACACACACACACACACACACACTGTTGCATCCCTAATCATCCTGGCTAAGAGCCATTGATGGACCTAACCTCCATGAAATTATCTATTTCCTTTTTTAACTCTATTATAGTCTTGGCCTTCACAACATCCCCTGGCAAAGAGTTCCACAACTGACTGTACTGAGTGAAGAAGCACTTTCTTTGGTTTCAGACCTGCTGCCTATTAATTTCATTGGGCGTCCCCTAGTTCTTGTGTTACGTGAAGGAGTAAACAGCATTTCCTTAATCACTTTCTCCGTAACAGTCAAGATTTTATAGACCTCCATCATATCCCTCCTTAGTTGTCTTTTTTCCAAGCTGAAAAGTCCCAGTCTTTTTACTCTCTCCTCACCTGGAAGCTGTTCCATACCCCTAATCATTTTTGTTGCCCTTCTCTGTACCTTTTCCAATTCCAAAACATCTTTTTTGAGATGGGACTATCAGATTTGCACGCAATATTTTATTATGGATCCCTTTCCTAATGGAAATCCCCTAGGTTTTGGGTGGGGGCGGGGTGTTTTTTTGACTGCAGCTGTGCTTTAACCGACTGGGCTGAAATTCTACATGCAGCATATATTCCTCAGGCTGAATTTTTTTGGAAAGTTTCGGCTAAAACAGTTTAACCATCTCTTAGACAAAGGCTAGGGAAAAATACATAGTTATGCTTATGTTAAAAATTCTTGGTGACCTTTTCTTTGAAAAGCTCTTATTACAGTGGAGCAAGGACTTGAAATTTGAAAGGAGGCAGCTTTGGTGTAAGGGATGTGCCTTCTGCCATCCCAGTGAAAATCCACCCACATTTAGCCAAGTTACAAGCCTCTCGAAACACCTCCCCCACCCCGCCCCAGTTTGCACATGCTCAGTAGAGACTTTAATTTAAGCAGCTAAATTCTCCTTTGAGTCAGTACTCACTAAGCATGCTTGAACCTCTCTCAGCTCTTAGTGCAGACCTAACTCTCACCCATGCTCTCAGTGACTTCCCTGTGGCACCCAGGCAGCACGAAGGAAGCTGAATGATTTGAATGCAGAGGGGCCAAAGAGCTGAACTGGGAGGAATGGCTGGGGAGGGCCTGGGACTAGGAATCTGAGAGTGTGTTGGAAGGCAAGCACAAGGAGCCAAGTGGAGAAGACAGACTGGATGAGAAGCTTGGGGAGGGAGATGAGGACTGGAAGCCAGTGTGGTGATGAGACAAATCAGATGAGGAGCCAGGAAGTGGGGGGATTAGACTGTCTGAGCAAGGAGATAGGGACAAGGAGTTGGGATAGAAGAGTGGGAACTGGGATTGGCTGGGCAAGGAGATTGGGATGGGGATGAAAAGCTAGAGGAGTGGAGACTGGGACTGGGTTGGCAAAGAAAATGGGACGGGGAAAAGGAACTATGAGTAGGGAAGTGAGACAGGACTAGGATGAGTAGAAGCTGGAGCAGATGGAGTAGAAAGGGTCAATTTTGTGAGAACAGGATAAAGAGAGTGTGTTCTCTAGAGCGCACAGCCCTCCAGAGCCTGGAATGGAACCCAAGATTCCAGAGTTTCACCATTCCTCTTCTGTCACCAAGTAAATATGAAATGCACTGGCAAAGTGTGTCCCATTCCCCTCTAGTATGGGTCCACATAAAGGAAGACAACCCACTGTTGCAATCAGTTACTCTGTTAGCTCAAGTAGCAGCGGTCTGGGTGATGGCTCTTAAGATTCCAATCCTTCTGATGAACAATGTGGATATCAATATTGTGCCACATGATGGAATTTCCAGTTTGCTTTTTAAAAACCTAGGATATTATACACACATAAAACAATGTTAAGAGAGCATTATTAAGACTGCAAAGTCAGGCAAAAGCTTGGAAATCCAAGAATTAAGATTGCCTGTGCAACTTGAATTCAGCCCTTTTGTGCGCATGCATGGTATAGGCTTTAATTAACATGATCACAAACTATTTTTTCCACCTTATTCAGTGGAATCAGGTTTGTGTTGCAAACGACGCTGTGCCTCATTTGTTGCAGAATTTAGGTCGTGCATCTACTGTGGTTCCAGGAAAACAACTGGCCTAAGCCTGCCAATAGCTGAAGACACTTTACCTTAGCCAGCAAGGAGAGTGGGGGGCGGGGAGTGAACCTGGGCTACAACTAAATATTGAGGACAACAAATGAAAAAACAGGGATGGGAGTGAAAGTCACAGAGTAAAAATCAGGTAATGGAAGGGAACACTGGGCAGAGCACACCTGACAGCACCCAATGCTCCTCAAAGGCATCTGAGGAGTCAGTGGACAACACCCAGAAGAGGTGTGACAGAATAAGGAAGGGAAATGAAATAAAATATTCCCCTGTCCAACTTCCTCTTCCTGGTATGATGTCTTGGCCAGCAACAGGAGGAGTCTGATGAGGAGGTCCTTCAACTTTGTGGGGCCATGGACAGGTATCCCAGGATCAAGAGGTGCAGGGAGAAGTGCAGCCAGAGCCTCAGTAAGAGGTTCTACAGGACCTAGAAGAGGGGCTACAACTTGATGCACTCTATGCAGATGTGTGCCAGGATCTCCCTCTTTCTGCAGATGGAAAGGCGCATACTGAATGAGGTAGAGGACTACAAAGAAGAGAAAGGATGGTTAAGACAGTCAAATGCTTCCCTAGAGAATGGGATTCCATCCTTGCCTCTGCTACAGAGTTCCTATGTGATGCTGCGCAAGTCACAAACTCAACTTTTCATTTCCTGGTGCCTAACTTGATACCTTGGGGCCTGATTTGCAGAAGTAATGAGCACTCTCACCTGCAACTGAAGTAAGAGCAGTGCTTTCAGCATTTAAAGTGCGAAATAATGCAAGTACTATGAAAAATCATACCTAGTCATTTCAAATTGGGCACCCAAAATTTGTGGATACTTGCCCTTACTCTTTCTGTTCCTTAGCTTTCCTCTATAAAATGTGGATGACACCATCCTCTCACCTCAGAGGGGTCTGGTGAAAATATATTTATTCAGTGTTTGTGAAGTCATAGTACTGTGATGAGTGACATAGAAAAGTTCTTGAGGAAATGAGAAATTCTGTCTTCAGAGCAGGGATTGAATATGCTGCAGTGAATAAGCCATCAGACAAAAATAAAATATTGAACAGCCGCTCATTAATTGAGTGCTATCTGTCCTGTCCTTGAATGAGGCAGGAGTTCTGTGAAAAAAATAGCAAGTGAACATGTCATTAAAGACCGCAGACACAAGCGGTCAAATTAAGGTTGCCCAAGCGGTCTTAATTCTGGCATTTCCTAACTTTACTTGGCAATCTAATAATGTTCTCTTAGCACAGTTTGTGCATACTATATAAATAAACGTGTAAAACTAAACACAACCTTAACTACAGAGCCATAATTAGTGCTCTCCATAATATATATACAGTACACTCCTTTTATAAGAATCACACCTATGGCAGATTATTTGATTCTTATAAGCCACTGATTCTTACAAGCAGAGTATAGGTTAGTATAGGAATGATTTTGTCCCAGTGGTTTTGATCACTGTATGCAGTAGATTCTTACAAATGGAGTGCACTGGAATTCTACAGTCAAGCAGAGGGTACACTTAAAGTTTATTTTGATTTTAGAGAGAGTAAAGGTTTCAAAGGTATTCCCTTTACTCAAGGTGAGGGATATTACTAGACCTGGTAAAATCTCTAGAATGAGAATGTACTTTAATTGGGTCCATTATCTCCTTCCATCGTGTGTGTGTGCGCGTTGTATGCGTACGCTGAAATACATTACTTTTTATTATGATTATACTTATAGATCAATATAAAAAGACATTCCACTAGAATTTCAGCATTTCAAAATACTGTACTGGGGGTTTTGAGGTAGCATATGAGGTTCACTTTATTCCATGTACTACGTACTCTCGACAGTTCTGAAGCTGATAAAACAGCATAAGCTATTAAAAAAAATTACAATGAACGCACTTGGCCTCCATTAAGGTTTCTGTGGGAGCCATTATTTCTATTTTCTGCATTTAGGTCAGCATTTTCACAAGTGACATTGGATGAAAGCTGTCCCATTTTCAGAAAAAGCTGAGCACAACCTCCTGAAAAATCAGGACCAGGAAGGCATCACAGTTTTGGCCAAAAACTGAGACACCCCAAAATCACTGGTCACTTTTGAAAACCTCGGTCTTAAATAATGAAAGTTACGTTTTAACATATTTTGTATTGAACTGTAGCATGCAGTGAGTAGTCAAACCATGGCCTCAGAGTTAATTTTTGTTGTAGTTCATTGGATGGAAAAACAGGACATTTCACTACATCTCCCTCTCTGTCTAGCTTCCATAAGGCACCAAAGACACTGATTGGTAAAGGACGCTGAAATCACCTCATGTCGAAGAAAATGCAGCAATAAATACCAATTCAGTATTTATTCTGGCTCTATTAAGTGCCATTTGCCTCAGAGTTATTTCAGCACAGCTCACCAGCACATTAGAACAGAGACAGGAGGAGGCGCAAGCAACAAACAACAAAGAGCTGGGTGTGAAGGGAGGAGGGCAAGTGAAAAACAACTCAAAATGAAAAAACTAAATGTAAAACTGCCCATAAGTAGCTGTTGAAGTAGAGAAGCTGTGAGCTTGAAGGAGGAAGAGATGGGAAGGAAAGGATAAGCCATGTAATAACACGAAAAATAAGGAAACTGATAAAGAAAAAATTATCCATTCATTTTTCACAACTTATTATACCTGTCAGATGTTTATGCCATCACCACACCTATTATTTCCTCAGACTACTGCAGGGGTCGGCAACCTTTCAGAAGTGGTGTGTCGAGTCTTCATTTATTCACTCTAATTTAAGGTTTCATGTGCCAGTAATATATTTTAACATTTTTAGAAGGTCTCTTTCTATAAGTCTATAATATATAACTAAACTATTGTTGTATATAAAGTAAATAAGGTTTTTAAAATGTTTAAGAAGCTTCATTTAAAATTAAATTAAAATGCAGAGCTCCCTGGACCAGTGGCCAGGACCTAGGTAGTGTGAGTGCCAATGAAAATCAGCTCGCGTGCCGCCTTCGGCACACGTGCTATAGGTTGCCTACCCCTGGACTACTGAGTTATTTTGTTCTGCATGAATCTGTTGAATATATAAATCTGTAGAGCTCTAATACGTGTGAAATACCAGTCTGCCATCAAGTATCTCAAATGCCATTAAGCCCTCCAATTAAATAATTGAAGTAATAGAACATTACTTAGAGCTTGTGTTACAATTCTGTCTTTTCACTTCCCTTATTTATGCGGTTTTCACCATAACACAGGTTTATATAAAAATTAGTATATCAAAGAGAGACAGATGAAGACATTAATTCTTTAATTATGCACTGAATATTTAATATGCCTGATGATGGAATACAATTGTAAATAAGATTTGGAACCACATTCTGCTTGCATTACTTGAGTAGCCTTATTTACTTCAAAGAGACTACATGCATGAATACAGCAAGACCAAATTTGATCAACTGTTACTCCTGGTTTCTTTTGTGAAAGTAGAATGAATTATATTGTGAAAATAGAAAGGATTAAAGAAATGCTGTCTGTATCTTTAAGCAAAATTGTTGGAATGCTGCAATCCAGGTGTCAGGAATACAGACATTAACATAGAACAATTGCACCATTTAAGGGCATTGGTGAAGTATTAGCCTTAGATCGATAGAGTTAGTAAGGAGTAGGATATGCATGCTGTGCTCCAGGTGAATTTTACTGTGTTGCTTTCTTTGTTATCTTGCTAAGTGCTCCCCCCCCTTTTACCTGTATAAATAAGATAGTTTGTGTCTTGTATGGTGCTCACATTATCTGGGTGTATTAGCAGAGCGCTGTGCTAATAAAACAGAGTGGTCTGACAAACTGTGAGTCCTGAGTCTAACTTTGACACTTTTAAAAACACATTTAAAAGTTAAATATTCCAAAACAGAATTATAATTTTCTATGGGTCAGATTCTTACACCTGACTTTAGGAACAGTGTCAGTGAAATCAACTGGTTACTTGTTGAGTAAGATACTATATAATGCAAATAAGGATGTCAGAATCTGGCCCTAAGTAGCTTGGCAAAACACACGCTTATAACAGTTAAGAACACAATTATTATAGTTACCAGCTGCAATTCTTGCTGCTTTTGCATAGTTTCCATTTTCAATGCATGATATCAACTCACTTCGGTCTTCCAAGGTGTGTCTTCGTATAAGAGCTGGTTTGCCTTTACCACACTTTGGCAAGCTAAAACTGCAGAGGTATAAATATTAAATGTTACTGGAAAACTAGTATGCTCACTCCCCTCCATCAAAATCTTTGGAAATAAGATATGGTACTCATATGTCGCTACAATTACCTAAAGGTGAATAATAAATTCTACTGCATTTCACAGAATGCCCGCACCCACCTTAAGCAGGGATGGTAAATTCCCAGCAATGGTTTGGCTGGGGGACCTGGATGGAAGGGGGCTGGCAGAAGCCTCCGGGGTATATGTTGAGTGACTATGGAGTTACCTGTACTGTATGCTTTTATCTGCTGGGTAGTCCTCAACATCTAATAATAAAGTTGCAGCCAGATTAAAACCACATCAAGTGTTTTCTTTCAGTATAGCCAGACAACACGTACAAATTGATTGATTCAACTTGTACTGATAAACAAAAGAAAATCTAACTAATTAGATAATAAGAATTCCTTCTCCTCCACGCTCCCAAAAAGTGATGTTTAGAAAAATCATCGAACTATAGATATTTTCCCATGGATAAATTTTGCACACTCCTGCATTTTTACTTTAAAGATTTTAGCAATTTGACCAGAAATTATTTTGAACTGCATTCACAATGTATCGCTCATCCTCAAGGAATGCAATATGAAATTTCCTTATGCTATGCAAATCAAATTTTGGGGCATGAATATGTTAAACCTATCCTCTTAAGCAGTCCAACATTGATGGCGAACTTAAGAGTACACAGCAGAAAAATGGTTACTTATTAAAGCAACTCTGGTTCTTCCAGATGACTGCCATGTCAAGACATATTCATGGGAGATATGCACCACTGGTGAGCAAGCTGGGAACTTTCAAGCAAGCTTTCAAGACTTAAGTGAAGCCCCACGATCACCCACCCTACCTTCTTGCTCTGGGACATAAATGCACAAATGCGGGTGCAGCCCAATTGCCCTTTCATTTCATTTCTCTAGTTTAGGAATCCTTAACAAGAGATACCAAAAAAGGAGGGAAGGTGAGAAATGAGAGTGGATTCATATGGACAACCATTTTAAGAAATGCAATTAAGAACTATGGTCACTGCATGAATTACTCCCTGGTTCAATGGCCATTGAATCTGCTATGTAATTCACTCCCTGCTATAAAATTGGGCTCCAGAATTTATGCTTTCATTAACAGGAAAAAAAAAGTTTCTAGCCCTTAGTGTTAACTGAGGCAGTGCTGGCTTTCTGATTTTGCAGAAAGCCTGAAATAATTATTTCAAAAGATGTGAACCTCAATGTTGTGTTAATTTTGAAACCTAAAAACGAGAAGTTAAACTTTCTTTTTTTTTTTAAACCAGACATGTTTGTGTTGTTGCTCCAGTTTAGGGCATACTTTTTAGTCTACTAGTGCATGGATTATAGTTCTTTATTTAAACTAAAAAAAATTTTTAAAAGGGCAAAAAAAAAAAAAGGGTCACATTTTTACCTTGAATTACATAAAAGACTGTTACTGGAGGATATGCTAGATTCAGATGCACAGCGGCGACGAGGTTCAACTTTTCTTCCCGGAGCATCATCTAACTCTCTCTCTTTACTTCCATCTCCAAAACCATTTGATAGGCCTACAATGTAAATGAGAGATATACATTACACAGAATTTTAAATTGCATTTTGTTTTTGTACAAGTCTAAATACATGTTTTTATATAATTTTTGGTCCGCATCTGTTAAGTGACTGTGATGTGAGTAAAAGAAAAAATGAAATGTTTCATTTTCAAAAATGAAAGATCAGGCAAAGTATGTGTAGTCCAGATGTTCAGAAACACGAAGTTAATTTCAGGTAACAAGGAAAAGATGAAGATTATATTACAAGATGTGCACAATGGCACATCAAAAAATATTCCCCATATGTCATACTTCAATAAGAGCTGCATTGGACAGTTAATCTTGAACCAAGGAACAAAAAGTGTTACAAAACTTGCAGACTCATAAAAAAAACAAAAAAAAATCCCTCTATATAAGATTTTAATGTACTTAAAATCTGTAAATTGCAAGACAAGAAGTGCTGAAAATAGCCCTTCAATGCTCAAAGTAACCAGTAGTGGTAATTAATTAAGGGCCTTATCCAATGTCCACTGAGTCAATGGGAGTCTTACACTATAATCAGGTCCTGAAAACCTATTTCAGAATAATAAATTTCAACGAAAATCCAGACTTAAGACTATTAAGAGAATATTTCATCTACTTCCGTATCAAAATTAATAATGTAAATTCAGTTGTTGTCTGCTGTCTTTTCACCATAGTTTGTGTGTTTTGTTTCAGGGTTCTGATGAGGACAATGTAGTAGAAAACACATAGAATGCTCAAGCTACCAATCTGAGAATTTTATAACTGGGCCACCATAAATCTTGCATCTATTTGCTTATTCATCCAGTCTGTATTCAAGATTCTTCATTTGTCTGTGTTTAAACAGCATTCTTTACTTAAATAAAGTGTGTATCTGTATAGGATCCTATGAGAAAAACATTTTTTAAAAACTCTGTATTTTAAACAGATGTGACTCAAAGCAGACTCAGGAAGAACTTCAACAAAAATGGAGCAAATTAAGCTAAAGCAGAGGTCCCCAAACTGTGGGATGCACCCACCTAGGGAAATTCAGGGAGGCACAGCTGGGGCCCAGACCAGCTTCCCTAGCTGTGGCCCCAGTCTCGGCCCCCTTGCCCCCCATCTGTGGGCTCCCTTTCCAGAGCTGTGCCCCCGCTCCTGTGCCCAGCTCGGGGAGGGGGGTCATGGATAGGGGTAAAGGTGGGAGGGCGCATGATGTAAAAAGTTTGGGGACCAGTGAGCTAAAGGAACCAGTGTCCAGCTAGCTGCTATGGGCCTTGAGATCCTCTAGAATTATCTAATTTTATTCTTAAGTAGGACTTCGGAGAACACGCTTATTTTCTTGACATACAAGATGATGTACATTCAATTTTTTATGTAAATCACACGTGCAAAGTTGTGACATTTTGCACTTTTAAATCGAAACTGTAAAGAACAGCCATTCTACATGCTAGAAAGGATATCACAACCCTCATTTCATAGGCAGAAGTTCCTAAAGAAGTTTCTCAAGTCTTCTGTCTTATTTAAATTTTCTAATTTGCATTAGGAGATTCTTCTGTATTTTGGAAAAGTGGAACGAAATTGACAGGAAAATTATGAAAAGTAGTAAGTGCAAAAAAACCCCCACCCTTATTACATACTGCACAGTAGTAAAGACAAAAGCTAATCACATGTAGAGTTACTTGTAACTTTACCATATTCTAATTCATTTCACTACTGACTAGAAATGCCACTTCCCAAGCCTTCCCAAAGTCACTGATTAATCAGATCTTTTTGTATTAGCAGCCTATTTTATTTGATACTATCCAACTCTATCCTATGGTGTTTTCACACAGAAGCTCTTCTCAACATAATTCTTGAAACCTCTATGTATCAAAGTATTTAGATTTGTATAGAAAACGTAAAAAAAGGCACCAATCCAATGCTTTAAAAACAGACTGTTATAGCCTGCCACCTTTATATTTAAAAGATGAACAAACTAACAATGATAAGAAGAGATTACTTTTTCATTTTTCACTTTTCTATCATTCTTCCCATTCAGAAACTTCTGGTGTCTTTAGCAATTCTCCACTGGATCTGTCCAAGTCATTAAATATACAATTTTTTTTAATGTTCCTCACTACAAATCTATATACATGCTATAAGGAAGAGGAAGAGGAGAATAAAGTCATTATTTTATCAGTGTCATTAAGCCCTAAATTGTAAATTATTAATCAACCCTTTATCATGCTCATTTTTATCATGTTTCAGCCAGTCAGTGCAGGTAGTTCCAGGAGATTAACCTTAATGTTGCTGAAAATTCCTTCAAAGCAAGAGTGATTTAAGAGGATGCCTATATGAAATGTTTTAGACAAAGGAGAATGACTAATAACAGGTTTCCGCAGGTTATCCTTTCATTGTAGGATATCTGTCAGCAAGTAGACAGACCAAGTCTTAAATAAAGTTTTGCCAATTTGTTTGTTTTGCATTGTGGCCACAAACCAGAAATATAAATTACACAATGATTAGGCTACTAAAGAAGTTAAGAGATGTTGGCTCACAGATCAATCTAGTGCTGTGGGGTCAGGATGTAAATCAGAGCTGTTTCCACAACTTAATTTATCAGATATAGGGCTGAGTTCCTAGCCCTTTAATGAACAGGAAAGCAAGAGGAAATCTGTATAAGCACCCTTGCAAGGTTACGGTAGCATAACATGCTACTGTATAATGTGGCTTGAATAAGTCTGGCCTATGTGGTATCTGTGCCATCTGTAGTTGGAACTGTACATTTTCATCTGCAGGACCTTCCTAGGATAAAGAATTTGAGTGAGTTTCATTGTTTTTTTACTTCACCAACACAATATTTTTAACATTACATCTAGCAAACTTCTAACTGGGTCCAGGGCGGGTCTTCAACAAGAAAAAGAAAACAAACCCAACACACATCACAATCGTTACTGAGTCTTCAATTCCTGGCAGAAAGCGCCACAAAATAAGACCAGTAGCTACAGTTTAATTAGAGCTGCATTATGAGACAGTTAGAATCCCACCCCGACAAGATTAAAAATCTGCTTGGGGCTTAGTAGTACAATATGATCTAAGAGAGTCAAATAAAGGGAAACTCTACAAAGTGCAATAGCACTAATCAGGAAACATTTAGCTATTTCTCTTTATCTTTTTGTGAAAAGTTCAAATTTAACCTATTTCATCTTCAGAAGCTGTTTACAGTAATCCCACTAAATGAATACCAAATCCTAAATGACAAATAACTCCACAACAGCTACTTTTCAAAAGTTAAAAAAGGGCATTTTAACAAGAGAGTCTCATTAAATCTTTGAAACTAAAATGGCAAGTTTGTTGTTATCTAGTTGCAAATCAGTATTGTGACTTCATAACTGGATGATAAAATTTCATCTCTACAATTTTCTAAGTACTTCAAAGCATCTTTGACTTGTAAAAAAGAAATAAACGTAGTAATAATACCACATTTAAATTCTATTAACTGGAATTGCTTGGCTAGACACCTATGAAGCTCTGTTCCATGAACAGGAGGAAATCCAGGGAACGTCTATACTGCAATAAAAAAAAAAAAAAATCTGTGGCACTAAATCTCAGAACTCAGCTTCTTTGAAGGGCTCAGGTTGTGAGGATAAGAACTACAGTGCAGACGTTCTGACTCAGGCTGCAACCTAGGCTCTGATACCCTGCGAGGGAACTGAGTCTCAGGGCCTGGGCTCCACCCTAAGCCCGAACATCTACACTGCAATTTTAACCCAACAGCCCAATCCAGAGTTAGCTGGCCTGGGCCAGCCAGAGGAGTGTTGTGGATCTCCCACAAATATCAGGCAGTTACAAGATACATCAGGACAAGGCTCCCTCTTGTAAAGCAAGCAGAAATCTCCTCTCAATCCATTTGCATCTTACACATTCAGTCCACTAAAGAAAAGGCTTTGGAGGAATCTTAGTTTTGCCCTCCTTTGCACTTTACAAGTCTATTACATCAGCTGTGTTTGCTATGCACTCAATTTTCAAAAGCCCGTAACTTGGTCACATTAAAACTAGTTTTCAAAAGCCCGTAACTTGGTCACATTAAAACTAGTTTTCTATGCAACAAGGAAAAGTCACACCTTGGTGGCAGCTATTTCCATCCACTACTTCAACTTTCAACCCCCAGCTTTATCAGCTATAGAACTATTCAAAGCAGTCTAAGCAATTTCTTTACATTCTGACTTTCACAAAACAGAAAACAAAAACAATCCCCCCCCCCGCCCCATTTTTAGGCAAAGACCAAATGCAAAACTTTTCAGCCCGATCAGTGAAATTTGCAGAAAGTTTTAAACAAGTGCAAACTGTTGGCAATTTTAAGTGTAAGCAGTCACTACTGCTCCCACTCTTAATAAATAAGAGACCTTTCTAGAGACAGTACAATTTATAAGCAACATTAGTTTCCATGTAAATCACAGAGTAAACACCAATGACATGGATACTTCAAATTACATTTTAAAAATTTACAAAACTATAGAACAGTTTTAAACTAGAAATAAATAAATAAATTCAAATTGAATCCGCTAGTTACTTCTGGGTTTCTCCAATGTTGATCATTTAGGGAAGTAAATTTTCAGCTATTGTAATTATGAATACTGCAATTAAAAATAAAACACTGCCTTCAAGCCAGATAGAATCCTGTGTACATCTAAACATATTCAGTGAAGCAGGAAGAGGTAAAATGCAGACACGACAGAGCAGAGGCAGGGACAAGGAAAGGAAAAGAAAAATACAAAAGTTTGGAGCACAATATATGTTAAGAGTATACAAAATACTACCAAAAACATACAAGGGTGTGCATTTAAGGCTGCAATCTCATTCTCAGGTTCTGCTGACACTGAAAGATCAAGCAACCAGCAGAATTCATGTAACCAATTTCCTTCCAATGCAAGTCAAGCCTTATTATGCACAGCTTGATGGATATGTAAGCATTAATCCAGGATAAGGTGTGGTGTTATACCTGGGTACATCTGTATGCCTCTTACAGTGCATCACTGTTTATATAAAAATAGTTTCATACACTTTAGAAATGACTGGCTACCAAGTCCTGGTCTGTGCACTTATACTGGATAACCAGAAGTCAGAACCTCTCTTAGCCAGATACTACTTCTAATAAGTTATATTTTATAGAATTATATAAATGTACCAAAAGTAGGTATGGGATTTTTTTGTATGCATTATTTCCAATTTCAAAGGAAGATTTGAATGGTGGGAGGGGAAGGTAGGAGGGCAAAGATGGAACATTCTTAACCAATCAGCCCTCAGAGAGCATGTTCTCTGAGTAAGGACTCTGGGGATTGGTAAAAAAAAAAAATAAAAAAAAAATACTGCGACCAATTTGTGTCACATATATTGTAACATGTACAACTTTATAACTTACGGAGATGGGGAAATATACTGAATGAAGAGCATAGGTTCATATATGTCAAAGACTTCCTCCAACAGTGTTCATGTTTTTTGTTTTTGTTTTAAGGATGGCTGGTGTCTCCAACATGATCCAAAATAATTACTTGAAATGTAATTGTCTTTCTGCGTTCCAAAATGATCATTTAATTGAATTCCATTCCGTGTTGAGGATAATAGAAAATAATTAGGCTCCAAAGAGATAAATACCCAGCATGATATTAGTTAATATGAGAACCTGGAAGACAGTGAAAAAGCCATTAAGTCTCACTGAAAGGAAACAAAGCTTTTAAATAAATAAGCTATCCTTGCAGCACAGTGTCCAGAGACAGTGAAAACTACACAAATGTTCCACGTTCTAATATTTAACATAAGCTTCACAAGAGGCAAGATTAAAACAGAGGCTTCACTCAGATTCAGTTGCTCATTGTTGAAAAAGAAAATTACTTACATAAGAAATTGGTAGCACAGAAAACAATCTTTGCAAGCGTGATACTCATCAAGAATTTGGTTTTGATATTTTCTAAATTCCTTCCAATGAGAATAAGAAGACAGATGACCCTATTTTAAGAGGTTTTACACTGCCTATGCATATACCTATAGACATAAAGGAGTAGTCTAACCAAGTCTACAAATATCTGAATATATCTAGTTACTGAAAACAACTGTGATAACCTTCAAACTGCATTAACAGCCTGGAAAGACATCCACAAAGTTCTCATCAGATTAGTCTCCGAGTTTGAGAAAATATATTTGCATCAGTAAATCTTGGAGTGCACTCCAGACACCTAAAATACACCCCTCAAGTTCAGAGCACACTGGTGAATCTCAGAGCATGTCAGAGTCCAGAGAACCTCAAACGGAGGTGGCAGACAAATCAGGGCAAGTTACTGTAATCTTGAAGAGGGTACCCAAGAGCTGAGATGAAGAAACAATGCTTAAGAAATGAATTTTCAATTTTTGCCCATAATTTTGACTACGATTCAAAGAAAGCAGAGAAAGCTCAGAATGAGCCTGAGATGTAATGATACTGGTAGCCTACACACTGTACAACAGAATCCTTTTAGTTTCTAAATGGGAAATTTAGTCAATACACTTAGCAAACGTCAACTTGAACGATCAAAAAAGTGATTATTTTAGATATATTTCTTAGAAAGAATGCTTAAAAATTCATTCTATATCCAATATATCTACAGTAACTCTGAAATTGTAAGAAAAGTCCCTAGCTCACCAGGACTGTTCTGTAAAAACAATATGTTTTGAGCTGCACACTTCTAGGTGAAAACTAATCAACTGCTCAGACTGCATCTTCCACAGGACAGGATTATGCTCAAACAACAAACAAAACTAAAATTTAGACAGACAGAGATAGACAGACAGACAGACAGACATAGTTAGGAGACAACATCTACGGAAAACTTTCAAAAACATTGCAGAAAAAAGTGGTGGAAGAGAAACAGAAAATGTAGACTATGCAAGCAGAAGGGTCTTAAATACAGAATGTTTTAAAAGGGTTTTCCAGGAGACTGCTCCAACCAGAAAGAAAGTACTTGTGATGTCAGGGACATACAGTATAAACCATGAAAAGCACGCAAAGCTAGGAGGAGTTTAAAAACTTTATAATTTTAGTTCATTTAAGTCAGCTCAAGTTTGCACGACCTATGACAAGCAATAATATACAAATGTAACTTATCTATCAATATAGATTGCGGGCTTTTACTTTGTATTTTACAGTGAGATGTGACTCAGATAAAATAAAAGACTCACCTAAGGGGTGTTAATATTTAGGATAATCTATGCCAGGAAGCAGTGAAAGTAAACAGTGTAAGAAGATTTAACACCAGAATGGGGACCCCTATTTCTAAATTATGATAAAATACAAATATTAAGTATGGGTTCCTGCAAAAAGAATTGGAGAAATATTAAGTTGTACCCGTGGTAATTTCCATTCTAAATTTTCCACATTTTTATTAAAAAAAATGTTAACTGTGTATTTATACCTACCTGTATGTTTTTGCAGACTAGAACCAACATAATATATTCCCATTTTGATGCACTGATGCAGAATATTCACATTTTAAAGGGAGCCATTAGCTGGAAAAATAGGACTTACCTGTTAATATCTCCTTATACCAAGTGTCCAGAATTCTTCATTAGATTAGATGAGCCTAGCAGTCTCAGAGCTGTCTGACAGGACCTGCTTTGCTTACATCCATTCTCAATTTCCCCTTATGAATGATTCTTCTGGAATTGTTATTTTAATTAATTTAAAAACATAACATTTCCAACTAGAACTCCAATATCTGTTTTCCACAAAGGAAAATAGAAATTCATCATAAAAGATTGCAGGACATGGTACCTAGAGGAAAACTAATTAACAGGCAAGTAAAATTTTACTCCCTTATGAAGGCATGCCCAGCAATTCTGTATTACTGGTAAATAAGAAAATCCAAGTTTCTGGGAGGAAAAAAATATACAATATATAAAACTATATACATTTTTAAAGCTTTTAATTTCTGCATCGTGGAGAATCTCACATATTAAGATAGTCACACTATGACAGCACAACGTAGTGTATGGCAAAAGTGGGAACGGTAATCCAGATAGCTGCAGTTTAGATTTCTTCAGCTTAAAAGGCTGCAGCAGTTTAGTAAACTCCAGTTCCTTAAAATAGCTAGTTGTGTCTCGTATGGCTTGCAGATGAATCTAAGGTGTGCAACCAGCACAGTTTCTTCTTCAGGTAGCAATCTGAACAAAAGTTGAAGAGGACATTTCTCTGCAACTTTTGGAAGTGTACATATTTGAAACAGTTCATACAGCAATCTCGTCTTAGTGAAAAGCACAGTACTGATTTTCTGTGAATAGTAACCCCAGATCCAATATTTTGCTGAAGATGACTGCAACTGGGGGGGGGGGGGGGGCATGGCAGAAGTCCCATAGAAAATACTCCAAGAGGTTTTAAAGTTCACACAGTTAGTTTGTCACTGTGTGGCGGGCTTTCAAATGAAACAGTCCTTGATTGCCCAGGAATTAATCAGCACCTAGTGCATGAATGAATGGATAACTTTGTGTTAAAAATCAGACTGAACCGCAATGCTCAAAGTTATCACTTGTACTTCTAATGAATTGACACTCAGACCTAACTAGAAGCTTTCCTATAAGGGCTGAAGAATCTGCAGGATGTTAATCTCCCTGGGCCCAAAATCCTTTTCTTTGCACAAGTACATGTATTTTATCCAATTTGGGCATAGACTCTTTCTTCATAACAGCAGGATGTTAACTCCTGCCCCTGTATTCTCTTTGAGGTTTATCCTGCCTAAAGCTAGTATGACGGGAAGGATGTGCCTGATTGGCAGCTATACTGGTTCCAGCACTGAAAATTCTCCCAATTTGGGACAGCACAGCCTGCAAGACCAGTTTGGGACTACTGGACTGATCCATGACCATTTTATTTTGTTCTCTGAAAAAAGGTCCTTTAAAAATGCTTCTGTCTGCAAATATTTTTCCTACTATTGCTACATGTAATATCTGAAGCTCCTATCACTGAGCAATACATTTTTCCAACACATTTACTTTGTGTATTTGACAGCATTTGTGTACTGTTTCCTCTGTGTAGTTAGTTTTGTCTTTTGTTCATGAAATATTTCTCGCAGTTACACAGGAGAGAACAACCATTTTTTAATAAAACAAACAAGGCTGTGGCTGGGGGATTCATGGGCAGGTGTACTACCTGAAACTACTTTCAACTTATATTTTGAAAATAGATTTTAAGTTGATGGTGTCCTTTTAACACACTGTTTGAGAGCAGAATCAATGGCAAGACAAAGAACAACAGATCTGTGACAACTATTTTTGTTTCTCTGGGTCTCAGTTCCCTTATCTATTCTCTTAGCTGTGGTCATCGGAGGTCTAAATTTTGGGGTAACTCATCTGTTCCAACTAAACTGTTTCTTAATGTAAATTCCATTTGTCCAATATGCAGCAAGTAAGCCAAACTGCCTATGCTTCTGTTTAATATGCACTGCTTAAACTGAGACTACATACACCTCTGCCCACTGGAATGAAGTAGATGCAGATGCTTCCTGTAAGTTTTAAAAAGAAGATGGTGACTGCTTAATAACAGCTTTGTAGCTGGCTCTGGAAAACATGTGCGCTCCACCTTATATTCAAGAAAGTTTATGCTTTCTATTACTTTCTGCAGAATCCATGACTCCTGCCTGAATGTTCAGTGTCTTCACTTGGTTCCACATTTAAGGCTGTGATAATTTCCTTTGGATAATACAAAAGCTAACCACACACTGTGCTGTACCAAAGCACAGAATCTTTTACCATCCTTTGCATACTGTCCTTCTAAAACAAAGAGTTTTACCATGCAATTGTCTGATATGGCCACACATATAGCCTTGTGCAAGGCACCACTTACGCCTGCTGAGACCACTGAATGTAGAAACTGCAAGAAGGATGTGGCTTACATTTTCTTATTTTAACTCACACTATGAACCATTTATGTGAATGCGCTATTGGACAGAACCGCTCAGCCTAAAAGCAGATCCAGAATCACCATGAAGTGAGTAATTCTCTCAGATGGGATATGGATGACTTTCTGCTGGTTTATCACTGGCCTGTGGATTTCTCTCTCTTTGAGAAGTATGACTCCTTGCAACAGCCTTCCCTTGTGATCCAGCTGTGATGAGACTATGACACAAAATACAAGTATACACGGAACTGCTTTGATATCAGGAAGACAACTATAACATACAATAATTTGTAAAGAGCCTATGGGCTAATAAGTTGAAGGGAAGAGGACTATATATTGATACCCTCTATATTGCAAGTCTCGGTAATTCCAGTATTTACCATCGCATCCACATTCAACGGATGTCTCACAAACAAATCCACTGGTAATGTTGGTGGGGAAATGGAGAACTCCACGAAGTGCACTTTTATAAACTTTAATATTTTCATCTATATCTAAACGTGATTTTGGGTGCTGAACTTTCAGCACTGGATTTGAGCTCCAGTAACTTTTGCAGAGGCGCAGAGAATCAATACTGGCACCAAAACCCAGAACCCAGGTCTCCAAATCTTATTTTGGTATTTTTAAAATGTCAACAAGTGCCCAAGATCCTCTGATCCATCTGGGAAACAAAACAAAAAGGCCCAGAAAAGTGCGTTTTTCTGTACTGCCATTTGTGAAAGAATTATTTAAGTCCTGCCTGGTTACAGTTTCCTTTGTTCCTATACCACAATTTTCACAAGCCATATGAGAAATCTTGTCTGGTGTTTCTGAATGTAAGATTGAAATTAATTCTTGTCCAAGGAGATGCTTGTGTAGTAACCGGGAATTTTGGAGGATATGCTTTTCCTTTTCATCAACACATTCTACAACAGACTTTAATGCTTCCTTCCCAGTAAGAGGATGAAAATCTTTTTGGACACAGAACAAGTCTCTATGGGGGAATGCAACATAAGGAAGGATAATAGCTTGACAAAACCAGGGAGACCGACAGGTCAAAGAGAGCCCATGAAAATGACAGCTCTCAATCCCTCTCTCCAAAACATCTCAAAAAACAGTAAAGTTCCTTTCTTCCTCTTCTTTTCTAAAGCCCTAAAACAAAAGTCAAGCTACTGCAAAAGATGTCCGGATGGGCTCATCTAGCCACTCTCTTGTTCTTTAGAGGAGTGTGTTGAAGTAGCTATATCACCTAATAAAGACATACAAAGATATATCATAATCTTAGAACTACAATTTGTGAGGACAGATATGCTGTGGCAGAAGAATGGTTGCTTCTAGCAAGAAGAGTGGCAGCTCATTGTGGCAAAAAGGATGCCAAAAATGTTCAAAATGTATTCCAAATAGGGATTAATAATCACCATTTATGAAAAAAGCAGTAAACAAATAAAATGTTGAAAAGATGACAAAGCAAAAAAGAGAGTCCTATAGATTGCCTGATCCACAACTTCTGATGCAGTCTGAAAGTGGGAGATGGCTAGATCCTGTATATAATAGGAATATTTTCTAAAAGTGGATCACGTTTGTTAACAATGATTCAGACCAACCAATTATTGCCACAGACAACTTGCCACCAGAGTTTAATCATGTTGATCATATCTGTTTTGAGCATGGTTAAAAACTACTAAAAACCCCAGGAGCATCTGGTAACATGTCTATGTTGGGGCTCCCAATGTTGCTAGCAAGGTACTAAGAAAATGTTTCCAGAGTTCACAGAGCTTTAGTTATGGCTTTGCAAGAGAACATAAGCTTCAATAAAAGCAGCAGAGAATCCTGTGGCACCTTATAGACTAACAGACGTTTTGGAGCGTGAGCTTTCGTGGGTGAATAACCACTTCGTCAGACACGCAAGGGTAGTGGAATTTCAGGATAGGTCATAAGGTAATAATGCTAGCAAGCAAGCTAGAGATAACGAGGTTAGATCAATCAGGGGAGGATGGGGCCCTGTTCTAGCAGTAGAGGTGTGAAACCAAGGGAGGAGAAATGGTCTGTAATTTCACTGAAGACTGTCTGGATATGTGGACTCTTACTCAGACCTGTCTATTGCCATCAACAGAACACTCCAAGCTATCTCCGTACATCTCTGATTTCCTGGCTTGCCACTATGACAGAACAGTTTTCCCTCCTGGGTTTTCAGCACCTCACTGCTTAACAGGCCCCATCTCCCTGATGAAGCTAACCTCGTTATCTTCTAGCTTGCTTGCTAGCATAATACCTACCTGGAATTTCGACTACCTGCGCTGACGAACGTGGTATTGCACCACGAAAGCTCACGCTCCAAACATCTGTGTCAGTAAGGTGCCACAGGATTCTCTCTGCTTTTACAGATCCAGTACTAACACGAACCCTTGGATAATTAAACTTCATATGAATTCTTAGTTATTAAAGGTAAACAGTGCAAAGTATTTAAAAATTATACAGATCTTTCTGTATAAAATTTGCTAAGAAAAAACCCACGATGAACAGAAAAATAGAACTAGCCGTTATATCTGTCCATTTTACAGTGACTTCAGTTTCTTACTGATACCCAACGTTATATACCACACATCAAAAAGTGCTGATATAAGAATGTATTTGATCTCTGAGGTATAGGGTAATGTACAAAACACCTTCTGAGCTCCCAAAATTTAAATGGCCATCTGAAGCAAGCCATGTACAGTACAAAAGCTGCATTTTATCAAATATTATGGAAATGTATCCTCTCAGCACATATAGATAAAGCACATGGGTTTACTTACCGAGTTTCAGTTAAATATTTCTAACAGTTTATGATTTTAAAAAAAAAATTTGTTGGTATATGCAATTGATGGTCCTTTTTGGTTATTCTAACTTCCCTTCTCAAAGTCAATTTCAAATTATTCTTCACTTTTTCAAAAATATACCTCTACTCAGATATAAGGTGACCCAATAGAACGCTGGTTCGCATACAACCCAGTAAAGCAGCGCTCTGGCAGATCAGCGCATCAACTCCCAGCTGTGGTGCTCCGCTTCTCGCTGCCAGTGAGTGCGGGGAGGTTGGGGAAAGGACATCCCCCCGTACTCACCTGTGGCGGGAAGCAAAGCACGGCGGCTGGGAGCTGGTGGAGTGGAGTGGGCTGGGGCCGGGCTGCTCCACTTCCACCGCTACCGTTGAGTGCGGGACCTACTCCGTGCCCTCCCAAGCAACACGGCTGGGGTCAGGGCAAGGGAAGTGGAGTGAGCTGGGACCGCGGCACTCCACTTCCCACCACAGGTGAGTACGAGAGGGGGGTCCTGGGGGAGATTACGGACAGGGGTTTCCCCAACCTTCCCGCACTCACTGGCAGCAGCGGAAGCAGAACAGCCCGGCCCCAGCCCACTCTACTCCACCAGCTCCCAGCTGAGGTGCTCCGCTTCCTGCCACAGGTGAGTACAGGAGGCGTCTTTTTCCCCCACCTCCCCGCACTCACCTGCAGAAGCAGGAAGCGAAGCGCCGCAGCTGGGAGCTGGCAGAGTGGAATGGGCTGGGGTTGGGCTGCTTTGCCTCCCGCTGCTGCCGGTGACCGCCTGTCAGGGGGTGAGGGTTGTGGATAGGGGTCAAGGCAGTCAGGGGACAGGGAGCAGGGGGGTTAGGTAGGAGGTGGGTCCTGGGGGAGATTAGGGACAGGGGTCTCTGGGGGAGGGGGAGGTCGGGGGACAAGGAACAGGGGGACCAAAGCAAGTTCAATATAACGTGGTCTGACCTATAGCGCGGTAAGATTTTTTGGCCCCGGAGAACTGTGTTATATCGGGGTAGAGGTGTACTTATCTTACAAATAACTAAAAGTTATATTTTTCTGTTTTGGAATAATACTATAGTCTTCTCTTTATTTCAATGTATTACTAACAAAAAGCAGCAGCACTTATCAAGGGCTCGATACCACTGATGTAACTAAAAGTACACTGACATAAAAGATAGACAGAAGTTTCCCTATTAATAAAAATAAAACAGCCTATTAGAGAAAATAAAATCTCAATTCTACTCTGCCTACTCCCATAAACATCATATTGCCATCACTGATCCATCTCCCTAAAAATCTGTGTAAAAAGAAAGGCCTTGCAGCGTACTCGGAAGATCAACTCATATGAGTTATTTTGGATCATACTGGGAAGTCAGTTCCAAAGCTGTGGCCCGCTCACAAATAGCACACTATTATCACTGCCACACTCATACCAACAAGGCTCTAATTCAAGCACTAAAAATGACTGCAGCTCTGGCAGCATGGTAACTAAATTATTTTACAGCTTATTTATCAGAAACTCTCATCTGCAGTGTGTAATAGTGAGGTAGACAGGTTAAGGATGACCTGGAGAGGATTTATTTTTTTTTTTTAAAAAAAATATGTCAGCCATATTATTTTTGTTTATATTGTTGTAAATGAAGGGTGACATTTCAAAAATAATTTTTTTTCTTGTTTTTATATATTAGAAATAAGAATGGAAACTTTGGTCTTCCCTCATTATGCTGGAGAACTCCTTAGGGGTCTCAAGAGATGTTTATTGTAAGCTATTGCACTTGAAAGAAAGGGGATTTTGCATCCTTAATATTCATTCTCTGAAATGTTCATCAGGTATAAAATACATAAGTGGGTTTTTTGTTTGTTAACAAACTGATTAAAAACCCCTTCCTTTTTGCTCAGCTTTCAGTTCCACATGATTTCATTTATCTTTCATTATCAAGTCCTTCAGGTTAGATAAGGCCATGAATTTGTAATGTTAACCCCCGACCTTGCCAAATCCTTTTCCCACTTTCATGTTAAAAAAAAATCATGGCCTTTTTACATTAAAGTATTAAATATTTCTTTTAAAAACCAGAAGCACATTTATTTATTTATTGCAATTCACTACTCAGTAATATGGTCAATGCCATGATGGAGAAAGAAAGAGTTTGTTTCAGGCCTGAGATTAGTCCTGGCCCTCAGCTGTGTGCTTGCATTTGATTGTAATAATTTTAGAAAGTTCACATTATTCGTTAGTGAAACCATAAAATACATCTACAATAAGTATTGAATAAAGTCGTATCACCATGTATTTTGTAGTCCACATATATTACCGAGTAAACATTTTACAAATATTTTAAAAATTTTGTGAAATGTATTTGAATTATTTCTTGTATCCCTTCACGTTCAAACCAATGCCTAGTTATTACACAGATGATGGGAGGGACAAATATAAGTAAAGAATTTAAAAACATCTCCAAAAAGTGACCTAGATAATTTTTCTACACATAAAAATGTCATTGCTTAAAAGGTTTCAGAGTAGCAGCCACATTAGTTTGTATTCGCAAAAAGAACAGGAATACTTGTGGCACCTTAGACACTAACAAATTTATTTGAGCATAAGCTTTCGTGGGCTACAGCCCACTTCTTCGGATGCATAGAATGGAAGATAGATGTATAGAAAGAAGATATTTATAGATAGAGAGAACATGAAAAGGTGAAAGTAGCCATGCCAACTGTAGGAGGCCAATCAACTGAGATGAGCTGTCATCAGCAGGAGAAAAAAAACCTTTGAAGTGATAATCAAGATGACTCACAGAAGGCGCGAGGAGAACTTAACATGGGGAAAAAAGAGAATCGTTAGAAGCAAATGGTGCACCTGCCAATCGAACACAGAGAATTCTCCCTTCACATTGCTATAAAACTAAATTTCTATCCCTGCAGGGTAAAAAAATTAGGGAAATATAATCTGTTACTGCTTTAGAATTGAATACCCCTCCTCCATCTCAGATTTTATTTTGTGATTTTACTTTGTGATGGGTAAAGGGAGAAAATACAAGGAAACTGGTGGAATCTGTTTTTTCTTTTCTTTTCTTAAAATAAAGCGGTAGCTGATCCAAAGTTTGGAATATTGGAATTAAGTTTTAGAGTAGAAGAATTCATAGACAGAGGATATGAGATAATTAGAGGTGTGTGATACATGACTCCACAATTTACCTCACAGATATCTCCATCTGTGATTGTATAATTAAGCTGTAAACCTTTCACTGGTCCAGAGACAATATAATCTTTCAAGGACAGAAATTCACATTTCAAGATGGGGAAAGGAGGAGAAAAACATCTGAGCAGTTTATTCATAAAAAATGGCAGGTCAGAAGCTATTCAGAAGTTTTTATGTTAGTAGCAGTACTGGTGGAGATGGATTAAGCGGCAGAATACAAGTGAGAGGACCACTGATACCAGATAAATACAAATATATCATCCCCACATGTGTGTGAGGTCTATAGAAAGATTCCTGAATATATTTGACACACCCCACATGTGGAGGAATTTATTTTCACCACCTCATATTATTTACATTCACTCACACACACACACATATATATACACACACACACACGGCTGATCCTGCAAATATACAAATGAGTAACCTTACGCATACGCATGCCCCCTCTTAAAAATCGAACCTTTAAGCAAACAAATATATTCTATAATTATTCTTTAGTTAACACAAGCTAAACAACTGTGATTTTGATTATCACTGGTACTTTATACATTTGAAGTAGGCACTGAAAAGTATGAAATTGCAGATAAGTATAACAATTTGTGAATTTAAAGTGAAATATTTATAACAGGTCTTGACAGGACTGGTCCGCAATATTTTGGCACCTGAGGTGGGGAGCTCAAATGATGCCCCCATGACCCCTTGCTTGGGCCAAAACAACTCTGCCATCTTCCTGTTCTACTCCTCTGATAGTACTGCTCTGCTACCTACCCCAATAAAGGAGAACTAATAACTTAAAATGCCTTGTTCAAAAATTTTAAGTAACACTTAACTTTCAGATGTCTGAACACCAAATGTAACTTTTCTTGTCTGCATAGAAAACGCTGGTGTTTTTAATCTGTTTGAATAATCAGTGGCGCTTTCTGTCGCAGCCCAAAGGCCTCTGGCCTGTCATGGCGTCTGGATGGCCAATTGCCGGTCATCTAAAGGTCACACTAGTACTGTGTGCAGCACCGTAGTGCAGTGTGCAACCTTAGAGGGCCGTGTGCAGGTTCCCGCCCTTTTACCTGGTCACCTAGGGGTTAGGCTAGTGTCATATGCAGTCTCCTGCTCTTCTGCCTAGCAACCCAGGGGTCAGGTTAGTGCTGTGTGCATAACACCAGCGTGCCTTGTGCAAAGGAGCCCAATCTGACCAATCGTAATGCAGTTCAAAGGGTCGGATTAGGGTTGTGTGCAAACTATGCTAGTGTGCTGAGTGCAGCTTCTAGCAGCTTCTAGTGTGCCGTGTGCAAACTCTGCCCACGTAGGGGGCAACAGCTCAGAACCTGGAGGGCGGGGGAGCTTTGGAATATCATACAACATCCCAAATATACTGCTGTGTTCCTTGAGCTGCATGAAACGTTCTTCAACTGACTGTATTGCACAATCTAGCACCTGGTTAAAGAATTCAACTTTGAATTGTTGTTTGGGGTCTCTTATGGGATTATCCTGTGCCTCATAATCAAAATGTCTTCTTCTTTGGTGACTCTTGTATTCTTGAATGGGTGGGAAAAATAGCTTCAGTGTGAAGTTCCTCTGCCAGACTTCTGTGCACTCTTCAGAACATTTTGAAATCCTCATCTGACTGTAAGACTGTAGGTATGACTTTGCTTTGTCCAGTTGTTCCATTGCTCCAGATATGTCAAGGGTCAACACCTTGGAGTCTCTTACTTACAACATTTATTTCAAAGAGTATGTCATGCCACAACACTAAGCCACACAGAAATTTGAAGTTATGTATGTTTCTGCTGTTTCAATTTCCCTCTGCCACTGTTCTCCCACGAACAGTTCCCGTCTTAGCATTATCCTCCATAATGGCAACTATGGCATCATCTGTCTTCCCAATTTGGTGTTTGTCAGACTTTATCGCCTCCACTTGACTTTTTCATCTTGTGGCACTCAGTGGTTTCAATGTCAGCAAGGATTTTCCCAGATGTTGCTTCAAAATTTGCCATCGATGAGTTGATGCAGAGAAAAATACACAGATGCTTAGAATTACATTAAAAAATTCAGCAGCCTCACACTGACCACCAAATTCAATGAATGCAAATTGCATGGGACAAAAAAAGCTTGAGGGTTTAACTCTCAGATCCGTGTCTGCACTCCTCTGTTCTTTGCTCTCATGTTGGCACCATTATCGTAGCCCAGACCTCTCATGTCAGCTACCACAATTCCCATATCGTCCCCCTTTTTAAGCAGCACATTTGTCAGACTACCTCCAGTAGTATCATCAATATCAATAAATTCTAGAAAATGCTCTCTGACAGTCACCATTGCAGGGACATTTTCACTAGGTTCTGTTGTTACAAAACGTACCATTAAAGTCATTTGTTCCATATGGCTAATGTCAGGTGTGCACTCCAGAATAACAGAGTAATATCCTGCTGACTTCAGATCTGCCACAATCTTCTGTTTGACTTTTGTTGCCAGGAACTGTATGATCTCATTTTGAATTGTTTTTCCACGGTAGTGGTGTGTATACATTTCTTGGATGGTGACGCTTAGTAGATGCTCCTTGAGTACAGCATCAAACTCAGCTATTAGCTCCACAATTTTAAGGAAGTTTCCATTGTTTGGAACATACAGCTGATCTGATGTGCCACACAGTGCTAGTTTTTGGGCAGCAAGCACTCTCACAATGGCAATGAACCCTTTCAGAACATTTTGCCAGTAAAGAGACTCTGATGCAATCTTCTCTTGATATTGATCACCTATGGTGCCCTTTAACCTTCGTCTTATCTCAAGCTCTTTCCACCTATGGAATGCTCTCCGGTGATTTGCTGCCTTCTCATGGCATGCCAGATTTCTAGCCAGATTCTTCCAGTCCTTTGTTCCTGTAGAATCCAGTGTGACTGGAACATTAGATTGGAAGAGTCTGCAACAAAAACAGTATACAGCATTCTGGGTTTTTGAGTTCATAACCCATGGCCTCTCCGTCACCATTGAGGATTCCATGCTAGTACTGTGTTGGATGGAAACTTCTATTTTCATTGTCTTTGGGGAACATGAAGTTTTTCATTGCTGTGGCCCATGCAGTGCAAGGAAGTACCTCAGGCTACTGCTCAAGTGGGTCCACAGTCCTGGATCATCTAGACTTAAGGAATTAAACTCAGCAGCAACTGTTTCTTGCACCTCCACCACACTTTTCTCTGGTCTACACTTTTCTTCAGGAATGTGCATGGTTACATCTATTTAAGATGGAAATATGGATGCTGCAGTAGCTGCCAGGTCACCTGCACTCTGACTAACTGGAAGATCAGGCATCTTCTCAGCACTCACATCCTCACTGGGGCCGGAAGGCTCACCGTGAACATTTGTGTCTCTGTATCTCAGGAGAGCTCCTTCCTGCTTAGATAGAAAAGCTTCCTTTGCTTTCTTTTTCTGAATGCTGCCCCAGAGGAGCAATTCCTTCTTTCACTCATGACTGCTGCTCTGTGCCAGCTATAGTGGCTCTCAACACTCAATTGAAGGGGACAAATAAGCAGGCTGGTAGCAGGGCCTGAGTGAGGGAAGATATCAGCATCTTAAGGACCTAACTGCCTCCTACTTCTTCAGATGACTGGCTGTTCTCCTCAAGTGGATTCAGAGAAGCCGTAGGAAACAGGAAGCTCCCTGAGAAGCTAGTGTTAATCAGTCTTGGCTCCTGGGGGTGCTAGAGGTACATAAGAGACTCCTCCTCCTCTCTCCTCCTGCAGATCCTGCTGCTTTCTGTTATTCCTTCTCACCTTTTCTCCAGCCTGCCTGCGTCTCTTGTGCCCTCCTTCCTCCAGCACAGCACTCCACCATCTCTGTGTATCTAGAGCAGAGAGAATCCATATGCACCAGCAGCAGACACAATCTTCTACACTCTGGGTCCTAGGGACCCCTCACAATCTGGTACTTGAGGCAGCCGCCTCAGTTCACCTCATGCTATGGGCAGCCCTGGGTCTTGAAAATGCAGTTATTTGGGATCAAGATGTGACATACCCCCATTTCACGAGCATTATATTCACCTCCACAATTCACTGGTTTGTATACCTTCACAGGAACAGGGCAATTCTCAATTCACTCTTTATATTCCATTTCTACCACAAAATAATAAATTGCAATTAAATAGCACAGCTGAATTCACCTAGATGCCCACAGTATTTTACTACTTACCATAAAACTAAATTTAGCTGAAAAAACTGAAGACATAAGTGGATTTCACTGTTTTAACTAAAAAAACTGAAGACATATGTGGATATCCAGTAATGACTGAAAATCTAGAGGATCACCACAACCCGCAGCATCAAGAAACATGAAATATTTCTTATCATTACAAAATTATTTAAGTTACAACGATTTAAGAAAATATAACTTAATTCTAGTAAATTTTAAGAGGCTTAATAATTAACAAGTCTTGAAAAATAATCTACCTTAGAAAATATTTTCAGAAAGGTAAAGAAGTTAAAGATCTATAATGAGAACAATTTTTGAAATGTTAGGCTGTATACTTGTTTATGTATACATATATTTTGCAAGCCTTCAAACAAAATCGAAAACTATCTATACATTCGCGTAACGGTACTCAGAATTCCCCTCATTTATGCTGCTTTCATCTTATTACTTTAGTAATTTTAATAAAAAAATGTATTAATTAACAGATAAAAATATTGCCTACTACTAAGAATCTTTAAAAATGAAATAAATACCACAGGAGCATAACTTATCATAAATGCCATTGAACACATTGTTTGACATAAAAGGTTAACTTTTTTTCTCCCATATTTATTAAGTACTATAAATTTTCACTGCTTTAACTAAATAAATTTTGATAAACAAGTTTTGATAAATTATTAGGTGTACTAGAATTCTTCACCTAGAACTTCAAAAAGGCATTAGAGGACAAAGCAAACAAGAAATTACTGAGCATATGTCTGTGTTATTTTTTTTTGTTTTCTTGCAAATTGGTCTTTTTGCCCAGGGGAACCAAGCCACTTTGAAAAAAACTGTAATAGAAACATTTTGTTTTTAGCCATAACTAACTTTGTTTTTAGCCAGTTGGGGATTTGTCCTGCTTCGAGCCGGGGGTTGAACTAGATGACCTGCTGAGGACCCATCCAACCCTGATATTCTATGATAACTAAACACCAGGGCTGGCTGCAAAGTTTCAGAAAGAATGCTTTTCTGCTGGAAAATACAAATTCATACAAAATAAACATTTCTATTAGAAACCTGCCTGACTTCCTGCCAGCTTGCTTGCCTGGTTCCTCAGCAGACCAGTCTCCCAAGTTCTTCAGAGTACCAGGATCTCTAGCTCCGTGTCATCTCGGCAGGTGGGCTGGCCCAGAGCAGGTGCTCTCAGAGTTTCCAAGTTGCTTGGCTCCTAGGCTTCCCACCTCAGGGTCTGCTAGGACTGTATTCAGCTCAGGGAGCCTTGGAAACTTCTACAAAGTCAAAATTAAATGCCATTTTGACTGTTTTTAAAATGAAAATTTGGAATTCCCATTCTGCTGGAAATTTACTTTTTGTTCAGTTCTGAAATTTTTCTTTATTTCAGAATTTCCTGTGGAACAGGAATTCTTGTTTCCAGCCAACTCCCCTAAGGATTTAAATGGCTAAATTTCATATCAGACTTTCTAAAAGAAGCTCTTTTATTTCACAACAATGGCCCTAAGAAAATAAAATTAAATTTCAAAGAGTATTTATTTTTAATTCAAGGTAAATGGATTCAAGAAATGTGTCAGCAGTTTTAACAGTCAGTAATTATTGTTATCTGATAAACTTTTCCTTTCCAAATTTCGAAACTGGGACACATAATTACACATGAAGCTATCTTGGAATGTTAAATCAATTGATTCCTCCAATTAGCTGCACATAACTTAGTGCTTCAAAATTTACCAAAAGGGAATCAACATATGACCTTAGCTATACATGTGCAACTTCATTTCTTTATCCGAGGCATAGGGAGTTTTATGCTGCATAGGTAAAATTAGCATTTGAACTTAAGAGTTTTGTGCTTGGAGGTGAACAAAAATTCTTGCATTTTAAACCAGCCCCAAGTCAAACAAAAAGACCAACAAGACAAGACAACTTCCCTCTGCTTTAACAAAAATAAAAAATAAAATAAAAATTTTAAAAAAATGAAAAAATCCCCAGATGAAGCTGAATAAAAATGAAGATGTCACTACACTGGACAGGCTGTGGGTCAAATTTCAACAATATCAACACAGAGCATTAGCTTTAAATGCATGTCTTTTTACCATGCTATGTGTTATAAATTTCATGGCCCAAGACTTAAGTGTTTGTTTACAGCAATAAGTAGGGCCCTACCAAATTCACAGTCCATTTCACGGTCACAGAATTTTAAAAATCATAAATTTCATGATTTCAGCTACTTAAATCTGAAATTTCACGGTGCTGTAATTGCAGGGATCCTGACCAAAAAGGAGTTGGGCGGGGGGTCACAATGTTATTGAGGGGGGAGGGGGTTGCAGTACTGCTACACTTACTTCTGCACTGCTGCTGGTGGCAGCGCTGCCTTCAGAGCTGGGCAGCTGGAGAGCAGCAGCTCACAGCCAAGAGCCCCGCTCTGAAGGCAGAGCTGGCGCCAGCAGCAGTGCAAAAGTAAGGATGGCATGGGATGGTACTGACACCCATACTTCTCCGCTGCTGCCTGCAGAGCTGGGTCCTCCGCCAGCAGCCGCCACTCTCCAGCCACCCAGCTCTGAAGGCAGCAGCGCAGAAGTAATGGTGGCATGGTACAGTATTGCCACCAGTACACTTTGGCACTGTTGCTGGTGGAGCACTGCCTTCAGAGCTGGGCGCCCAGCGAACACCCGCAGCTCTCTGGCTGCCCAGCTCTGAAGGCAGTACAGAAGTAAGGGTGACAATACCGCAACCCCCCTAAAATAACTTTGGGACTGCCCTGCAACTCCCTTTCGGGTCAGGACTGCCAATTTGAGAAACACTGGTCTCCCCTGTGAGTATATATAGGATATAGTACAGTATAGCGTAAAAGGACACAAAAGACCAGATTTCATGGGGTGAGATCAGATTTCACGTCTGTGTTGCGTTTTTCATGTCTGTGAATTTGGAAGGGCCCAACCAACAAGTTATCACTCTGTCTGAGGCTCTTTCTAATGGGCAGCAATCTTTGTGAACAGGCTAAATGATACCTTTCGGTGAATTACTCCCTCTATTATGCTGTCTAACCAGAAAGTGATAAAATATTTTCTGGTTAACTGTATATTATCATAAAAAAATGCCAGCGTGTCTCAACCCTCAATATATTAAGATCAAGGAATTCTACTTTTGAGGTCCTGTTGAGATGATCCTTTCTTCTGGTGATACTGACAATAGAATGTCTGGGCCTAAACAGGTAAAGAATGTGAGTGAAGCCAAACAGCAAAAATTAAGATGTTTGTACACCAACGTGAGGAGCCTAGGGAACAAAATGGAGGAACTAGAGTTATTGGTGCAGGAAGTGAAACCAGACATTATAGGGATAACAGAAACATGGTGGAATAGTAGTCATGACTGGAGTACAGGTATTGGAAGGGTATGTGCTGTTTAGGGAAGACAGAAAAAAGACAAAGGTGGTGGAGTAGCATTGTATATCAATGATGAGGTAGACTATAAAGAAATAAGAAGGGATGGAATGGATAAGACAGAGTCTATCTGGGCAAAAATCACATTGGGGAAGAAAGCTGCTAGAGCTTCCTCTGGGATAGTGCTCGGGGTGTGCTATAGACCACCAGGATCTGATCTGGATAGGGATAGAGACCCCTTTAATGTTTCTAATGAAGTAAATACTAATGGGAATTGTATGATAACGGGAGACTAACTTCCCAGATATAGACTGGAGGACAAGTGCTAGTAATAATAATAATAATAAGGCTCAGATTTTCCTGGATGCGATAGATGATGGATTCCTTCACCAAGTAGTGCTGAACCAACAAGAGGGGATGCCATTTTAGATTTGGTTTTGGTGAGCAGTGAGGCCCTCACTACAATGGTTGTAGGGGACAACCTTGGTTCGAGCAATCATGAGCTAATTCACTTTAAACTAAATAGGAGGATAAACAAAAATAGATCTGTGACTAGGGTTTTTTATTTCAAAAGGGTTAACTTTAAAAAAATTAAGGAAATTAGTTAGGATCTGAGTTACTACAGAGAATTCTATCCTGGGTGCTGGCTGGTGAGTCTTGCCCATGTGCTCAGGGTTTAGCTGATCGCCATATTTGGGGTTGGGAAGGAATTTTCCTCGAGGGCAGATTGGCAGAGGTGCTAGGGTTTTTTGCCTTCTTCTGCAGCGTGAGACACGGGTCACTTCCTGGAGGATTCTCTGCACCCTGAAGTCTTTAAACCACGATTTGAAGACTTCAGTAGCTCAGACATAGGTTAGGGGTTTGATACAGGAATGGGTGGGTGAGATTCTGTGGCCTGAGTTGTGCAGGAGGTCAGACTAGACAATCATAATTGTCCCTTCTGACCTTAAGTCTATGATTCTATGTTATAAATTTATAAGAGTCCAGAATCAAACAAACATTTAAATATGGGTGAATAAAATTGCCAAGAGTTTCAACTCGTTATAGGACAGAATGATTGGGTCACATTAACAGAATTTCTTTCCTTTCAAATGTTTAAAGTTAACATTTCAGAAATCCATAGATGAATGGCAAAGGAAAAAATAAGGCGGCGCTTATTTCCCCCACCCTTTCTTTTTTTTAAAGCATGTAGAAGACCTGAAACACTTCTGACAAAAGATGTTTTTTTGCTTCATTTTTACATTAGTAACTGAGGCCCTATCTAAAAAGACAGACTCTGGGCTTATCTACACTCAAAAGGCCATAGTGGTGCAGCTGCACTGATGCACGATTTCAGCGCTTCAGTGAAGATGCTACCTATGGAAACAGGAAGGCTTCTCCCATTAGCATAGGTAATCCACCTCCCTGAGAATCAGTAGCTATGTCAATAGGATAAGTCCTCCTGTTGACACAGCACTGTCTGTACCATGAGCTAGGTCAGTTTAACTGCACTGCTCAGCAACGCAGTTATAGCAAACACAAATTGCTAGTGTAGACCAAGCCTAAAATGACTGGAAAACTAAGGGAATTATGATATCACAGGAGACTGAAAACAGCCACTAAGAGGGTTAAAGGATTTTTAGACAGTGATTAAAATCTTGTTTTTACCAGTACTTCTTCCTAATGAACACCTGGGATAAATTACATCTTTGTCAAATATTCCACATCCTTGTCCCTCCAATTAAGTAAGGTCTGACAATTCACACCACACACCTCCTATACACCTACTCCCCAAGCAGTTCTCCCGCAAAACCAGAGGAGATAAAATTTGACTTGGAAATATCAGCTAAGGTTTTTTTAAACAAACAAACAAAAAACCACCTTTTGTATTCTTTTTCTTAGAGATGTGTCCATTCTATTCTAGGTGTGCGCGCATGCCCACACGTGCGGTCGTTGGAGATTTTTGCCTTAGCAGTATCCGCAAGGCCGTCCATGGTGCCCCCTGGAGTGCCATGCCGATTCACTGGCATATCAGACGCCGCCAACCCTACTCCCTCTCAATTCCTTCTTGCCGACAAGTCTGACAGAGGGATAGGAAGGTAGGCAATGGACATGAGCAATACATCTCGAAGAACAACGGTTACAAAAGATAGGAAACTGTTTTTTCTTCTTTGATTGCTTCCTCATGTCAATTCCATTCTAGGTGACTCACAAGCAATATCAATGGAGGTGGGCTCAGAGTTCATAATCTTGCATCTTGCAGCATAGCTCGGCCAAAGCCAGCATTGTCTCGAGCTTGCTGGGTCAGCATAAAATGTGATGCCAATGTATGGACGGAGAATCAGAGAGCGGCTCAACAGATCTCTTGGACTGCCATCAGGAGCACCTTTGCCAGCTTATAGCAGTAGCAGAAGCACGCTGTAATCCAGGATGAGATTCTCTGAGCAGACACCAGACCATCTTTCATCCTGTCTGCCACCACAATGAACAACTGCATTGACTTACGGAACGGCTTCGTTCTATCTATGTAGAATGCCAACGCCCTCCTGACATCCAGGGTGTGAAGCCTGCGTTCCCTAGACACATAAGGCTTCAGACAGAAGCCTGGTAAGTATATGTCCTGGCCAGTATAAAACTGAGAAATGACTTTGGGCAGAAACACCAGATGCAGGTACAGCTAGACCTTGTCCTTCCAGAAGACCATACAGGGTGGCTCCGAGGTGAGAGCCCGGATCTCAGACATCCGTTACGACAACCAGGGAGAAGCAGAAGGGAGCAGGAAGCCAGAGGCTCGAAGGGAGGTCCCATGAGCCTTCACAGCACAAAATTCAGGTCCCAGGGCAGGGGGTAAGGGGGGTGGATCCCAGACATGTGGATAAAGGTGCTTCAGACCCATCAAAAACCATGCCATCATAGGATGGGTGAAGAGAGACTTGCCCTGGAACGGAGGATGCAACCCCGAAATGGCAGACAGGTAGACCTTGATCGAAGAGATGGACAACCCTTGGAGTTTGAGGTGCAGCAGATAATCCAATATGTGCTGCAGCAAAGCCTACTTGGCCCTAAAATGTGTTGCTCCAAGGCCCAGCACTCGAACCATTTCCATTTAGCCAGGTAGGCTGCCCTAGTGGCGGGTTTCCTGCTACCCAGCAAGATATGTTGGACACAGGTTAAGCATGTCCACTTGTCTCCGCTTAGTCATGCAGTAGCCAAGCCGTCAAGTGCAGTGCTGCCAGGTTCAGATGCAGCAGAGTGCCGTGGTTCTGGGACAGCAGATCCCACCAAGAAGGCAGTGGAAGAGGCGTGGCTGCCAAAAGGCTCAGCAACATGCCAAACCAGTGCTAACAGGCCATGCAGGGGCTACAAGGATAACAGCTGCTCTATCCTGCTTGACCTTCAGAAGGACCCTGTGAATTAACATCACTGCTCCCGACCATGGAATGGAGAAGGCATCCAAAAGGGAACCTCTGTCCAGAAACCGAATCAAACAGAACCTGTGACACTTTCTGTTCTGTTTGGATGCGAACAGGTCCGCCTGGGGAGTCCATCACCTCTGGAAGATTATGCTGACCACCTCTGGATGGAGTGACCATTCGTGGCGAGACAAGAAGGTCCTGCTGAGGTGATCTGTCAAAAAGTTCCTGGTGCCCAACGACCAGATGAATGGCATGCCGCACACAAAAGTCTCAAAGACTGAATATCTCTTGACAAAGGGCTGAGGACCTGGCAGCGCCCTGTCTGTTGATGTAATATATCTTGGTGGAATTGTCCGTCAGTGTTTCTTTATATACCTTTCAGCTTCTCTCAATACGTCATAAGGCATCAAAAAAGGAACAAGCCAATTTTTTAAAATTCCTGTACAAATTAAAACTAACTTATGATTTTCTATCTTTTTAAAATGTTTTCCCTCTGACTCTCCTCTACAAAAGAGTCCTACACAATTCTTCTAATTTTTTTCTGCCATCTTCTAATGTTCGTTTGATAATACCAGCATTCTTGGCAAGGCTTCAACAACCAAGTCAATGCATCTACTTTCAACCTTAATGCATTCTTAAAAGTTTTATTCTGAAGAGTTATGCTATTTTTTGAAGAGTGGGAGGGATTAAGATCTTTCTGGGAGATGAGAGATCAGAGGAGCAGAAGTAAAGAATGGTATCACTAAAACTGACTGGTTTTAGACCTTGCAGAAGATATTTGATGTTTGGTACATCACCATCTACTCCCAAAAACATTACTTATTTTACATTAATTTATTTCTATCTTATTAGAAAATCATAAAACATGGAAAATGTCATATCAAACAGATCGGCAGTCCTGTCTCTTAACACTGACTAGTAAATACAATGACCTTGCTTCAAAGAGCTTATTCTAATGATCATAAATAAATAAACAAAACAAACAACTAAATAAATAAAAATACAGAAAGAACTCATCATCTGGCAAGAAGAAAAAAGGAAGGGAAAAGAACTTAAATATGGTTATGATTTTGCTATTGCGTAAGAAACTACATGAAAAAGGTGAGATTTCAAGAAGGAGACTGCAAAGTGTAATGGGCACAGGGACAAAATATAAAGCATAGGGGATAGCGTGGGAAGAAGTGCCCAACATCTTATGCGGACAGATAACAAGTGAGAGACTTTGAAGAACAAGAGTTGGCAGTGCACAGACTTAAATAAGAGCGTAATGGGGGAGACTAGAAATTGACCGCAAAAAACCTGGGAATACCATTCAACCACTTCACTTCCTTCCAGAGACTACCACAGTCTTGAACATTTGATATATAGTACAGAAAATATAAAGCTTTTCTTAAATTGTGAATTATATTCCTATAATACAAAAAGATTACATTTAATACTCATACTAACGAAACTGAAAAATTATTATACTGGTTTATCTTCCAATTATTATGAATGTAGGAGAAACATGAGGAATGCAAACATAGAAGAACGCCTTTAAGCAGAACTTGTACTTGTATCATGCATTCATAGACATCTGAATAAAAAACCAAAGTCTTTTGAACATGAACATTTTGACTATCAATATGAAATGATAATTTAGCCAAATATCCCTCTGAAAACAGAAATGTCACACTCTTGCATTTTCTGTATTTCTAATTTCATTTAATTTTGACTGAACACAAACATGTTACTCTCCAGAAGTTTAAGACCTGAATCTGCAAAGGAAATCCATTTCAACTGAATTTGGATTTCACAAAGACATAAGGAAAGGTCTGTGCAAGTGGACCTCTCTAAAGGATCATGGCCCATGGTTTCCCTGACAGACTGCATGCCAAAGGTTGCCAATCCCTGATCTATACCATAAACTTCTGTAAATGTAATTTAAATGTACGGATTAATTTCGTAAATGGGTCTATAGATAATCTGTACATTCTGTATGTAGAATATAGAATATACAGCAATGTTATACTCTGTACATATTTTACTTTATGCACTTGTATTAACAACTGGTGAAAGTAAACATGTAGCGATAGCAGCTCCGTAGACTTTCAGTGAAGATTAATCCATTGTCCAAATTCAAAACATCAATCCAGTCTCACGCTATTTATCTAAAATACGTTAATCTTTCTTATTATAACAAATAGATGTTAGTGTTGTTTCCAAATATGTCTGAAAAAGCATTTGAACAGAAAAAAATCCTTTAGAAATTGCACCAAGTGTCACTTGTAATTTCCTCACCATATATTTTCTGGCAATGGAACCTGGTCCAACTGACTCAACGGTAAATAAAAACTTTTTTAAATTATGCTTTCATTTTTGTGCAGATCTAGTTTTGTTTAAGTGGAGTCAAAACTAACATCATGCATACACGTTTCAAACAAAAATCTATATATCAACATGACAAACGAGACAGGATACGAAAAAAACAAGAATTTTAAAGAGCAACATAAGGAAAGTACATATTACTAATTTCTTACTTTATCCTTCCCCCACCAGCCCATACATTTGTTCTATTCAAAGTATCTACTACAAATATAACTGAGAAATACATAATCAAGAAGAATAATTAACTTACACAACTGCATCTCACAAGACAGAATACGTTCCTCAAAAAAATTTCTGAAAGAACTGGTCCAGGTGACATCTAGCCATGATAATCTTACAGTTGGATCCTTTAGGTCAAATATTTGACACCAACAATTTTCTTATGCATGGCTTTACTTTTTAAAAATCTTGATTTAAAAAGAGGAATTTTCTAAAGAAAAGCCAATAATGCCTTATGATTTTAACGCTCAAGATATATATTCTGTACAGCTATCACTCACACATTCTAAACTTATAGTTATAACTTTGCTTCATAAAAGGAAAGGTGTTAGATGGAAAATTAATACAAAATAAAAAGGCATGTGAGAAATACAAAGTAAATAGTCAGAGTATACTGAGGGCTGCTGATTGGGGGCGGAGGGGGATGAATTTATGTTTATATACTATAAAGAAATTTAATGTAGATTCACCAGTGGTCTTTTCAGAGGAAGTGCGTTGTTTGTCTCCCCTAGTGGGTGCAATGGAAAGCTAACAGGAAGCAAGTTTAACTAAAAAAAAAAAAAATTTAGAGAAAGAGAGGTCTGTACTACAGCAATAAAAATTTAAGAAGCAATCTGAATAATAAAAGACTGTCAGCAACAAACCAATAACTTTCCTAAATCATAACTGCACTCGGTTCAACTGTGAGGAAAAAATGCTAAAGTGTTCAAATAATGTAAATAATTATTTAAAGTAAATAAAAATTAAAATGTCTGTTTTATAATCTGCATTATCTTCCAATATTTCTGCTTACCAATACGTAAGCTTTGTAATATTTACCTGTATCCAAGCGCTTTACAGGGGACTCATCATCAACCTCAGAATCTCCACATGCACTTCTTGATCTTTTCCTTGGCTGCAGAAGAGTCTCCAACCTTGGAAGGACTACAGACAAAAAGGTTTTGGTCCCTAGCTGTGGAGAAGTTGGCTGGGTTTCAGTGTTCTTTGCAGACTTTGGGGGGCTTATACTTTTTGATTTGCAGAAGAGAATGGATGTACGTCTGTTTACATCAGTTGATGACTCAGCTACAGCAGAAACAGTCGACTCATTGAGATTACTGTCAAGTAAGTGTTCTGGAGTGTGTCCATTTATTTCTTTCTGAATGGAAGTGCTATATAATTCATTATCAAATTTTACTCTTTTGTAAAGCTTACTCTGCTCTGGATTGAGTTCTACTGGTTTGAGGGTTGGTGGTTCTGAATTAGTCTCCAAGTTTGAAGGAAGAGGTAATGCATCTGATGGTTCAAGTTTAGGGGGAGATTTATCTCCTGAAAAAATTATAAATAGAGTGTGATTTTTGAAAACTGGTAGTTATAAAATCTATTATAACACTCACTATAAATGTGCAGCTCATCAAATAATTGTTGTTTGGCAACAAACCATAACATTTTAAATACATAAACGCTTGGCTAGCAACAACCTATCCTAGTTAGTAGTGCCTAGTTTTATACTGGGATTGTAACAAAATAGGTGTTTACATTTAGTGTTAAAAATTTAAACCTGGGCAGGTCTTTTTACCTTACATGCAATGATATTTAAAATCTCAGGTTCAAGAACTTTTTACAGAAAAGTAGAGTAGCAGATGATTTGTATCTGGTAATGTAAGTATTTCACCATTAACATTAAAAGTATGAATAAAATACATTTTCCTAATTTAAATATTCACCTTACCTGTTTAAGTTAATTTAAATAAGAAAAGCAATTTGAAAGCAGATAAAAGTCATTTTTAAAAACTGCATTTATAGCTTAACCTATCAGAATTAACTACGAGTGGGCTATAAACTATTACCAAATTCACAAATTGGAAAGTTCTGCAAAGCTGCTTTACAGTTATGGTTACCAGTTTTAAATTTTAAAACGTATAGTTACTGACAAATGCTTGGCAAAGACATCTTTGCAGACATTACAGGAGAAATCAGAAAAACCACCCCTCTACCAATTTTTATTTTCCCCCATCCAACCCAATGGTCAATTATGACTTTTGTTTTTCTTTTCTTGTCTTTCAATTTCATAGTGCAGAATGGCAAGACACACATTGTGGGTGTTTAATAAAACCAGTGCTAGAAAATGCTCTTTAACACAAATGACAGAAGGAAAAAAGCTGCTCTACAGAACTCAATAAAACAAGCAAAAATTACCCAACCCATAGTTTGCAAAAGATAAGTGTAAAAATGATTAATCTTTCCTATACTTCTAAAAAAAAATAACACCCCAGGTTGAGACATCTATCTCCTTTCTCTACAGGTATACTGCTACACTAACAAAATGAAAAGGCTATATTTTTATAGGTGAGCATTTATGCAATCAAATGTAACTTGTTGCACCACAAAAATAATAGTTGGTGTAGAACACAAAAGGATCAAACACATTTAACAAATCTCATGCAGATTTAAATTTACATATGTATAGTGCACATAAACCAGCCAGAAAGTCTGGAATTCTATTGACTTGAATTATCATTTATTTGTTTGTCATTGTTTCTTTACAGTAGTGTCCACTGTGTGATAAATGCTTTCTATACAGCAAGGGTCAGCACGCAAACCAATTTTTGATGGCATGCAACAGCTGGCTGAGCGGCTCAGCCCATGGCCTCTTTGGGGTTCCGGCTGCTGTCTCATTGCCAGCTGAGGTCCCGGCCACTGGCCCCACTCAGCACCCGCTGCTGGCCTGGGGACACCCCGAGAACTCCAGGCCGGCAGCAGGCTGAGCAGGCCGGCAGATGAGACCCTGGCTAGCAGGAGCCGGCAGCCAGAACCCCAGAGTGGCGGCAGGCTGAGCCACTCAACCCGCTGCTGGCCTGGGGTTCCATTCACTCAGCCAGTGGCAGGCTGAGTGGCTCAGTCCACTGCCAGTCTGGGGAGCCGGCAGCACTCAACCTGCTGCCGGTCTCGGGTTCCAGCTGCTGGCCCCGCTCAGCCTCCTGCCAGCCTGGGTGAGCAGAACCCCAGGCTGGTATGGGGCTGAGGGGGGCCGCCGGCCGGGATCCCAGCTGGCAGAAGCTGGCTGTAGGAACCTCAGATCGGCAGCAGGCTGAGCAGGGCCTGGGATCCTTGTCTGAGGTTCCAGACACCAGCCCCGCTCAGCCCGCTGCTTGTCTGGGGTTCCACTCACTCAGCTGGCAGCATGCTGAGCAGGGCCAGTGGCTGGGACCTCAGTCCGGCAGCGGGCTGAGCGGCTCAGTCTGCTGCCGGTCTGAGATCCCAGCCGCTGACACCACCCAGCCCACCGCCAGCCTGGGATTCCATTCACCCAGACCAGCAGTGGGTTGAGGGTGCCGACCCCTGCTATACATTCAAAAAGAACCACCTTTGCGCTGAGGAGTTCACAATCTATGAATTACTAATGAAACACCTAAAATGGAAAATCTCAGTTGCATTCAAATCATAACGAGGTGGAATCCGGTGATTCTCTTGTGAACTTACTCAGGACAGGATCCCAACATGAGAATCCTGTACAAATGGTATCTTTAAGAAACAAATGTAAACTTTCTTTTTAATTACCGATTTGATAAGAATGTTTAATATTGTTCCTCTTTATAAAATCGAAATTATTTGCAAGAAAAATGTGATATATGAGAGACAGACAATAAATAATTACCAATGGAAACAACTAGCAAAAGGGAAGTTTTAATCACAAATTATAAAGCTGTAATTTTACTGAGGTACTCTGTAAATATTATAACTCTCAAGAACATAGACCTTTTGTGTGTGGTCGGAAATCTAAAATGGAATTATAAATATACTAGATAATCCACAGCACTTTCAGAGACTAACAATGTAAAAATTCCTCTACCTTGGTCAATGACTATTGTGTTTTTTATTTACGGTATATACTCGACCATAAGCTGGTTCATTTATAAGCCACCACACCCCCCCGCCCCAGATGGATAAGTAAAAATGGAAAAATTTTATAATCCGTTCATAATCCAACCCTATAATTCAGGTGTCAGCAAACTTTGGCTCCCAGGCCATCAGGATAAGCCTTTGGTGGGCCGAGAGGGTTTGTTTACCTCGAGCGTCAGCAGGCCCGGAAATAAACCTAAGTAAACGAAGCGTATAGACGCGCCAGCTGCTTACCCTGATGGGCCGGAACAGCAACTGGTGGGGAAATTTTTTGTGGGGGAAAAGCTGGGAGTCGGGAGTAACCCCTGTGACTACCCCCCACATGACCCCACCCTTAGCCCAGGACCCCCACACTCTCCCCATCGCATACCTACCCACCTTATCTGGGGACGGTCAGGGAAGTATGTCTCTGGCCTGGCTGGAGCTGCTCTGACAGGCTGGGCAGCGCAGCTGCAGCCTGCTCAGGTGGGCCAGACCGGGCGGCCAGGCCGCAGCCTGATCCAGCAGGCTGGGCCAGGCGGTGTGGGCCACATTGTGCTCTGAGGGGCGGTGCCGAGCGGCACAGCTACAGCCTGGCCAGAAGTAGAGAGACTCTGGCCCTGACTCTTCCCTTCTCTCTCTACTGGCTGTACTGCCTCTCCTTGCTCCCTCTGTTGGGGGAGGGGCTGTGTCCCACCTCCCCCTCTCTATATTCGTTCATAGACCGACCCCCGTCTCTGGTGCTTCCCTTTTTTACTAAAAAAAAAATTTGGCTTACGAACAAGTATATACAGTATTTATTTTTAAAAACTACTACCAGGATCTACTTGCCCGCATCTCCCATATCTGTTTCGCAATATGTTTTTAATTCTTTTCTAACTCATGTCTATTCTAGAGTTTAAATTTAAGCTATTTACAAACCTTAAAAGGTATATGAATTTTTAACTGTATTTTGGACCTACTACATCAATTCTGAATAATTATGTGAACATGTTTTTTAAAAGTACATTTATTTCAGGTATTTGTAATAACTGAATGTCTAACCACTATGCATTTTATTTATATATGCATCTTTTGACTATTTTAAGATTCAAATGTATGTAAATCAACCTGATATTTTTTATTTTAATTATCTGTCAGTAAGAAAGTTCAGAAATAAATGTCTTCAGTTTTAACAAGATTAGGGAAATAATTTAAGAAATTTTCTTAAAATTATTAAATAGTTATTCTAAGACAAGGGTTCTCAAACTGGGGGTCAGGACCCTGCAGGGGGTCGAGAGCTGTCAGCCTACACCCCAAACCTCACTTTGCCTCCAGCATTTATAAATATATACGAAAGTATTTTTAATTTCTAAGGGGGGGGTTGCATTCTGAGGTTTGCTATATAGAACGGGTCACCAGTACAAAAGTTTGAGAACCACTGTTCTAAGAGTACTCAGAAATCATGGAAGTAGATGAGAAGGCCAACTGCAGTTGTAGTTACATTCTTCTAACAAAGCAGCAAAGAATCCTGTGGCACCTTATAGACTAACAGACGTTTTGGAGCATGAGCTTTTGTGGGTGAATACCCACTTCGTCAGATGCAGATGTTTTTCTAACACTGTGCCTCCCTATTGCAGCAGTTTATATATTTTGAAACACATTTTTATCAAGCTAAGAGACTCAAACATGCAATTCCAAAGATGGGTAGATGATGGGGCAGTTAAGGATATCTGATTTTTTTTTTTTTTTTTTTTTTTAATACTGACTTTCAAACGACTTGCAAGCCTCAAGTTGTATAATAGCTAGTCTAGGTAAATACATGATCTTATTCTGACTACCATAATCTTTCTTCCCCCACCCTCCCACTAGGGTTGCAAACTTTCTAAATCTCACAAAACCGAACACCCTTGCCCCACCCCCTGCATCACCCCTTTTCTGAGGACCGCCTCCAGCTCACTTCATCCCCCCTCTATCACTCGCTCTCCCCAACCCTTACTCACTTTCACCGGGCTGGGGCAGGGGGTGTGGGTGCAGGAAGGCAGGGATGGCTTTAGGGCAATTCAGCCAATTCTCCAGAATTGGGCCCCAAAATGTCCCAAAGGAGCTGCCGCCGAAATGGCAGTTCAATCACTGTCGCAGAGGAAGGTCCCTCCGCCGAAGGCACCGGCATCCAGTTGAGCTGCCGCCGAAGTCCCAGCACTGTTCCAATCAGGGGCAGGGGATTGGGGTGCACGCTCTGGCTGGGCAGTGCTTACCTCAGGTGGTTCCTGGAAGCGATGGGTATGTTCGACTCCTAGGTGTAAAGACTAGGGGGTTGTGTACTGCCGGTGCCAATGGTAGCTGTGGAGGCGGTGCTCGGGATGGGGGCAGCACGCGGAGCCCCTGTAGCCACCCCTGCACCTAGGAGCCAGACATGCTAGCCTCTTCTAGGAGCTGCCCAGAGCCAGAGCCGGCAGGGAGCCTGCCTGAGCCCCGCTGACCAGACTTTTAGCAGCCTGGTCGATGGTGCTGACTGGAGCCACCAGGGTCCCTTTTTGACAGAGTGTTCTGATTCAAAACCGAACATCTGGCAACCCTACTCGACCCCCATCCTTTCTTTCCTACTCTTTACTATATTCATATTCTACATCCTTTTACTTCATTTCTGGCAAATTCCACCAACAATAAACGAAACAAAAACCAGCTTACAGTGCATGGGTCAAAAAGATGAACTACAAAGGGACGTGTTTAGAGACCAAAATTTTCAGCATTGAATGTCTAAAGTTGGGGTCTTTAATTCATGTGCAGTCAATTAAGTATGAATTACATGACTTTAAAAAATACTGAGCCCCATAACTTTATACTGAAAGTAGTAATTTTTAAAAAGTTTAATTTTGCTACCACCTGTTAAAAATCTGAGGGGGGGGTGTTTTTTAAAAAAGAAATAATAAATTTCTCGCAGGAGCAAGGGGAAATTAACCAGACAATAGATTTTACTCATACTAAAGGTAACAGTATAGTTCATTTACAGTGTATTAAACTTGCCTTGAAATCATATCATAATAGAAGATTACTTTCTACTGTGGTAATTTACATGACAAATTTAGGATATCTAATTGAAAGTGTTCAAATTAGTACTGATTTAAACACCAGTTAAAATCTTACCTTCTTCTTCACCTTCTTGTTCTAATGCTGCACTTTCCTCTTCAAAACTTCCAATACCTGATTCTATTTGGGGAGGCTCGCTGTGTTGTTGACTTAGTTTGTTGCGAATAATGCTGATTTCTTTCTTTAGCAGCTTTGCTCGTTTGCTCCGTGACCCACTGGATTTCATTGCACAGGTGAGATCAAGTTTTTCTAACAACTCTCTCAGCTGTTCTTCCAAGGACATATGCACTCTGTTAGCTGGATTCAGTAACCTATCCACTGAAGTCAAAACATGTGTGATTTAAGATATCTGTTAATGAGTTTTTTTGTTTGTTTTTTTTTTACAAAAACTACTACAAGAAAAAATATTTGTTAAGTTTTATGCTTGGGAATTAGAAATATAAAAATTAAATCTGACTTTGGCCACAAGCTGATGCAAGTTTTATAGTCTCACTATCACTAGTGAAAAGATGCCTATGTAAATTCCTGCTATGCCATTTGCTATAACTCTTGTTAGTTAGCATTTTTTGCTTCAGACATCCAGAACTGGAATAGTAGGGACTCTATACGTCAGGACTTAGGTGCACTGATGGGGTTCAACAAGGACAAGTGCAGAGTCTTGCACTCAGGACAGAAGAATCCCATGCACTGCTACAGACTACAGACCAAATGGCTAGGCAGCAGTTCTGCAGAAAGGGACCTAGGGGTTACAGTGCATGAGAAGCTGGATATGAACTGACAGTGTGCTCTTGTTGCCAAAAAGGCCAGTGGCATTTTGGGTTGTATAAGAAGGGGCACTGCCAGCAGATCGAGGGACGTGATCATTCCCCTCTATTCAACATTGGTGAGGCCTCATCTGGAGTACTGTATCCAGTTTTGGGCCCCACACTGCAAGAAGGATGTGGAAAAATTGGAAACAG